>NC_056745.1:1531601031-1531701031 GCF_019279795.1 Protopterus annectens | reverse complement strand
AATGACTGCAGGGGAACAATGCAAATTAATTCTGACGGCAAATCAAAACTGTCACCTGCAGGCAAAAAAGAAGGGAAAAAAGCTCCCGTACAGGGGAAACAAAGCTGCAGATACAGCTTAAGCAGAATTTCAGCTGCATTCAGACCAATTTTACAAGAAGAAATGCAGCCCGAAAAAGGTAACGTATAATTATAACATAGCTTAAGTGCAATTAAAATTAAGATTCATGCATAACCGAGTTCCACCTTTCAAACAATGTAGGGTCATTATATCCTAATGTTCAGTGTGTATAGGCAGTAATTTCTTTGTGTAGCCATATAAGCCATCGATCATTTTGTTTAAATTCTTTTCAGACAGTATCAGAAAGGAGAATAAAGCAGTTATAGAAAAATCTAGTACCTTAATACTTCATTTCTCAGAAAAAGAAAAACTAAGTAATTTATAAACCATAGTATGGTTCACATTTTCATTTTGGTAGTATCTATAATATATGCTGCCACGATGTGTCAAAAATGGACACAGTGGACAGACGTATGGCTCTTGCACATAATGGTCATTGTGCAGTGCATTAGATGTCCCCTTTGAGGACAATAGTTTCTGACTGTGAAGTAAGTTTTAAACAAATACATCACAGCATCATGCAGCATGTCTCTCCTGTACTAGGGGAGTATATGCATATAATACTTATGCTTATTAAAATTTGTAACACGCGTAGGTGGCAGCCATTTTGAGCACAGCAATAACTTCTTATTTCTGGCTAGACTACCATGATTACCAAATCTCTAAAGTATCATTCACAGTACATGTCCATCTTGGTAATACGAAATTTATTGACATCACCTAACAGTGTAGCAATCATGTTATGATCTGAAAAAACTGAAACCTTTCATGGTAGCCTCATTAACCTCTTGGTAATATTTGAAATATTGAAACTTATTCTAGTGAAAAAGCAGTACTTATTTCTCTGTTTCAAGATATCTACTATCCTAGCATGTAATCTCTTCCTTTATGACTATGATGTTTACACTTAATTTGTTGTCAGTGGAACCCATAATGGGCATCTGATCCTCTCATATACACATACAGACACACACACACACACACACACACACACACACACACACACACACACACACACACACACACACACACACACACACACACACACTCACTCACACACAGACACACACACACAGACACACACACACAGACTACTTGAAAAACACTGCTCACTTCTCCAGCGACCTTTAAAACCAGTCAGGGTAATTGCAAATTTTCACCAGCAATGTGTGGCGAAAGTCGTCTTTATGAGGTTCACTGCTAGTTTCCCAGCAGTACAGGGGGACGTTACTGTGCTTCTTGAGGGTTTATTTTGGCCATAAACTTAGTAAGAACATATGAACCTATAAGCCTACATGCAGAATGCATCTCATCTTACATTTATGTATAATTCTACCTATGTCCCCATCCCCTAGCACATGGGGTTTGTAAAGATCAATTATACCTACTGTATTATTGCACCATTTAAAGTAAGCTATCAAAGAATTCCCTTATTCAGTAATGCAAACATTTTCAATGCATATACTGTACTCCAGCACCAGACCTAAAATGTAAATTAATCCTGTGCAGTCATACTCATTCAAAAACCATAGACTAGTACCCCCTGCCTGCACCACACACAAGGTTAGTATGGTGTGATACACATTTGCCAAATTAGTATTTTGCACCAAGATATCATCTTTGCCACCTTGGAAATAATGGTTTATCTGTTCATCCATTCTATGAAATTGCTTACATGAATGAGCTGATTTAGAAGCGGTAAAAGGAATCCTTCCCAAATGCACCATATGTGATTTGTGACATATTCCATATTTTTTATATGACTGCTAGAACAATGGTTTAGAATCACAATTTTGAGTGAAGGTTCAGCAACCACAGGATGTTGAGGTATGGTTGGCTGACTCTTGTGTTGCCAAACCTTTATTTGTGCAAGTCCCAACTCAGCGAATGCACAGTGCGTTCACACATATGAGATCGATCTTATAGCTAGAGATCACTGTACAGTAAGGATCAGGAAATCTACCCTATTCATCATTGTAGTGTGCTCTCAGAGTTGGAATATATAATTTGCAGGGGAGTATGGGGGGTGCAAGAGTGCTGGCACCTGCAAAAATTGTCACATCACGTGATTTGCAGTGTCAGACTGCAGTCTTTGGATGTCAAGAAAGGTCGAATTTGCAACAGGAAGTGTATTTGTGACATTCTGACCTTCTTGACATTCTGAGTCGAACTTCTTTGCTGATATTTAAGGTAGGAATTTATTTTGACTGTCAAATATATGATAGTAAACCAAAACAATCTGTATATAATTCTCAGCCTACCTGAGTAGATATAATGTTCATTCTGTCATCTGATTTGACACTGTCTCTATTGGTGACATTAGAAAGTAGTTTTCTACCATCTGTGCGATTAAGTGCACTGACATCATAAATAGTCAAATCACAAGCTCGCAAGACACCTGTCTGACTTATGGCAAAACCATAACCTGTCTGAAAGGTCTGTTGCATGAGTATGCTGCATATATCAATAAACATCAATATGTGCAAATATTAGATACAGTGATTAAGAACTGCAAGCAATGCAGCAGCATTTAACTTGCCATATAATTAAATCGCACAGATAAGTTGGCAGTCTCATAGAATGACAGATATTGGAGTTTCTTTGAAATAGATATTTGAGAAATTTCATGTCAGATAATACAGATTAAAACACAAATGGAAATCCCAAGGAAACAAACTGCTGCAGATAAAATCCAGAAGAACATTAATCTAGAAACTTTTTGAAATAAAAACTTGTTTAAAACTATAAGAGATAAGTGCTTTAATTCACAGAAATACATGAACTTCATTAGATGAACATTGTTGGAAGTACACACATAGTTTACAGCTTTTCTGTTCAATCACATGACCACCAACCCCCCAGGAAATGAAACAAAAATATCACAGTGTGTAGCACTGAGTCAATTCAATTGACAAAATTTGCAAACAAGGAAAAATATATATATAAAAAAACTATATATAAAAATAGTACAAAATGCTTTTCCCATAAAATAAAAAAATAAAGACAAAAGAATGTAAAAATGTGTAAAATATAAACCCTGCATTTAGGGCTCATCTTTCCAGTGTTTTTAACTTAAGCAAACTGCTACTAAAACATGTTCATTGAGTCCAGGCCAATTACTGGCATTCAAATGCAGCTGACAATATAATTCATGTTTTTCCAGTAGTAAGGTCCATAGACTTTCATTACTGTTGGAAGGCATATGTTCCAAAATACAAACTTTGAATGTGTGGTGGAACATTTTATGTGTTTGTAGATGACCTTAGTCTCTTTTCTCATTCTGATTTCATATAAATGTTAATATATTCTGTCTCTCAGTCTCCTCTCCTTTTTGTCCTATGTAAAAACAAGGGTAGAACATACATAGTGCACAATATACCACCTTTGTTGTACAACAGTTGAATCTGTTGCTTATACCAACCATCTGGTTGTTCAAAGCAATTTCATGGCACCCCAGAATATTGGGGCGGTAGGGACAACAACCACTTTTTCATCCCCATAAATTCAGAAATTTGTTTATGTTGGTGTTTGGACCAACTGTGTTCTAATATTGTTTTATAATTACTGCCCCTTTTGAACATCACTCGTGGACCCAGCCCCACATAATCACGAATGGTATTGTCTTGTAGGAGAAGACACCGATTCTTTTCCAGAATTGATTTTGTGGAGAGGCCTTCAGAAAAATAGGTTATAATAAAAAAAATTCCTGAAGGTCTCTATGTTTGTGTTCATGGTCTCAGCCATGGGTGGCATAGGTCTGGTATCCTCACCATCTAGGACTTCTTGACTTCTATTGCTGTTCACACAAGGGCCTCCCAGAATTGGCACAAAATGATGAGATTCACGTTTATTGATCACTTCTAGCATCAAGTTGTCTAATAATGTTGTAGGATAGTCACGTTTTAATAACATGCTTTTCAGCAATATGCACTCATCCCAAAAGGCAGTATTCTCTGTGGTCATTTGGGCTGCCCTCAAAAACTGGCCTTTGACCACTGCCCTTTTCTGTGTTATAGGGTGTAAACTGTCAAAATGGAGAAAACTGTTTGAATATGTGGGTTTCCTATACGTTTTGGAGGTGAATCTTCTGTTTGTGTTGTCCTTGGCCAACCATATATTCAGGAAAACTATGTTCATATCATTACTCTCATAAGTGAATGCAAGAAACTCTATTGTTTGATTAATATATGCCAAAAATTGGGGGATGTTGTGAGATTCACCATCCTGCAGGATAAAAATATCATCTAAAAAGAGTGTAGAATCTACAGGATGCAAAAACAAGTGAGTTGAATAAAACCTTTTTCTCCCATTGTATCATAATAATGTTGGCAAAAAGACCTCCACACACTGCACCCAAGGCTACCCCTGCTTGTTGTAGGAACAAATCACCTCCAAATATAACAAAATTACTTTTCAGTACAATCTCCAATAAACTGACATAAACATTAATATGGTCTTGTGGGATATTCTTTTCCATCAAAAATTCAGAAAACCATTCCAGTCCTATGTTGTGGAGAATGAACAAATACAAGTCCTTGACATCCACAGTGATAAAGGTATATGTGCCTTTAAAAAGAAGGTCATTCATTTTTTGTAAAAGTTCCCATTAATCACAGAAAACGTGGCTCTTGGGTAAACAAACTTTTTAATCTAGTGTCCAAAAATTTGGTCAAGAGTAGGTGATAGAACCACAGCCATCAACAACTGGTCGCATAGGTGATTGATCTTTATTTTTGTGTATCTTGGGCAAACCAAACATGTGGGGGATCTTAGGATGCATCACATTTAGATAGTTATAATTATCAATTTAAATTTGTTGGTTAATGAATAAGTCATTCAGATTTGCCTTTATTCTATTGTATGCAGCACTGCACTCATTCACAGACACCTCCTTACAGGTGTCAGATGCAAAAATGGACCTCATTTTCATATTCTAGTCACACTCATTCATCAGTACCAATCCAGCCCCTTTATCAGGTTGCATGGTCCTGATTTCTTTGTTGCTTCATAAATCATTTAATATCACTGTTTCTTCTCTACAAAGATTGTATTTGAAATATGTTTTCTTACTTTGCCATCAAAACGTGCCAAATTATGAATATCTAACTCACAGATTTTTTTTGAAACAGCTAATCACAGGGTGAATCGGGAGATTACACGTGCTGATGATTCATTTCCTGGGGGCTTGGTGGTCATGTGATTGAACACAAAAGCTACAAATTGTGTGTATACTTCCAACAATGTTCATCTGATGAAGTTCGTCTATTTTTGTGAATGAAAGTACCTATCTCTCGTAGTTTTAAACACGTTTTTATTTCAAAACTTTTCTAGATTAAAGTTCTTCTGGATTTTATCTGCAGTAGTTTTTTTTTTTTTTTTGGGCCTTCCATTTGTGTTTTAATCTGTGCTTCTTCAATTTGTTTTTTGGTCAGATAATACAGACATTGATGTCAGGTACTAGAACCTTATATAATTAGCATATAGGAATTTTACAATTACCAGCATGCCTTATGTAAAATTCATTAGGAACATGGAGGATAGGATGCAGAGAGTCTCTCTGCCTATACTAATTGATCAATATATAGTGCATGGTGGAGAGTTACTGCAAGGAAGAAAATGTCTGATTCAGAGACATCTTAAAGCTGCACAGAGAATCACCTTTTTAGTGACTCAATACCATGTCTCTGAACTGAACACTATCAGACCTGACTGCACAAGTGACTCTCTAGTAGCCTATACATTGCAGTAGCAGAGGCACCTCCCTACAAATCTCGCTCCACACACACACACACACACACACACACACACACACACACACACACACACACACACACACACACACACACATACACACACATCCATTCAGCAACAATTCATGCCACTACAGATGTGATTGCACATGGCTGTACATACATACAGACATTCACACTCATTCGTGTCTCCACTATATATATCTATAGTGCTCACATGGGAGTGAATTGGTAAACGGCATCAACAAAAAATGCTCACTTTTTTCTCCTACAAAAAAAAAGTCTGGACTCATAGAAATTTGCAGGGGATTGCACATGGCTGTTTAGCATTTCTCATTCCTTCACACTAACACAGTAGCATATGAATTCTCCGTAGAGACGGTTATTTGTGTTATGTTCCCTGCCACAGGAAAAGAATAGCTTCAAAATAGTATTCGAATTATGAAAGCTAATCCTGATATGGAAACCTTCAGAATTAAGACTTTCATATCTCAGTAAACCTTTCTGAACAACAAGGAGATAATGATGCAGTTCCTTAGGCTTGGAAATCATATACCTTAATTAAAGAGTCTTAACTATGACTGCTGTATCATTGTGGCTCCAGAATTAATGGACCAATTGGGTGTCGGTAGTGGAGCTGACAGGGAAGGTTCTGGGTTGAGAAAAATAATTTTGATGTTATATGATTAATACTAATTTCCTAAACCATGGGTTATGATATTCCTCACACGAAACAATTAAAAAGTGCGTGCTTGTGTGTGTCTAGAGGTAAGGGAAGTAATATCAGGGAACATTTTATGCAACCTTAAGGTGCGTTCTCAGTTTCTTTGACAATGCTATGAATGAGTTCCTTTGCTGTACTTTTAAAACACTAACCCGGCTGATCAAATATCTGAGGACCAATACGCCTGCAGCTTTCCACCGTAAGTAAATTCAAGGATCTCTAGTATCCTCACACTGCAGTGTCTTACATCTCTTTAACTCCCACTCTATTTCTGTATTATCAAAATATTATCCTTTCTTTGAACCTGTATTATGTCAAACATTACTTTGAGCTGCAAACTCCCCCCTGCCTTTATACCTTGACCCACTTCTTTCTCATCTGTTCCCTTTTTTACCAGATGTCTATAGTAATAACTCCTTATTTTTCATCAGTATTTTTAACTTTTATGTTTTTGTATATTCTTTAATTCTTTGACATGAATGTGTCCATGTGCTTTAATTCTTATATAGTTTACATTCTTTTATACTTATGCGATAGGGCCTTAAAATCTCTAATATCAGCGCACGTGATTTATACTGCTTTATGTGTTTGCTTTATATGCTACTTTATATGGAGCTTTTCTACTGGGGCCTCTGCTGAAGATGGATTCTGTTGATCCAGATGGACTTTCCTGGTAAACAAATTTCAAATGAATAAAATAAAAAAATTAATAAATCCCCTGGGACACTCATTAGATGTCTTGTATGGACATATATTAAGTGCAGTGATAGTAGCAGCATGTATTAATGAAGTTCTGATAATGATTTCATCAAAAGGACAATAGAATGGACATAGGTCCATAGGTTCATAGGAGGATACTAAGCTAGTGGCCCTAGAGCCCTTATTAACCTAACCATGTTAATCTTGAGTTGCCTCAATTGTCCTTGGTTAGATGGACATAATTTGCAGAGTGAGTCTATGATCAACAGTGAATACTCATTTACATGAGGGGACATGGGTGCCACCCCTGGGTGAATTTGCAATGTACCATCCATTTGTCTGGGTTGAGCTCAAATAGAGTCAGTGAAGATGTCTGCTTCACATAAGTTGAAACTTTATTCCAGAGTAGTGGCAGTCTCTGGGAGATATATCTGTCTCTCCATCATGTTCTGTTAGTGTCACAGGCTAGGTTAAGATCTCTAAAACAAGGGATTCTTGTACCATTTGACTTACAGATGTGCAGCATTTCCATCAGGGCAAGGTCAGAGGCTACCCTGTAGGCCAGGCACAAGTTGCCTCTCAGCAGCCTATATAATACAGAGTAAAGTGACAGGGATTTCAGTCTATCCACATAGGTCATGGTTTGGAGACCCTCTATTTTATTGGTGAGAAACCTCTGTGTTGTCTCTAGCTGCTAAAGGTGTCTCGTGAGGTACATGCAGAAGGCAGCATTGTACTCTATTATTGGTCTGTTAAGGGTCGAGTACTGTGGATTTATAACATCCTTAGACCTGGCCTTACTTACGAGATGTGCAGCATAGAAGGATTTCCTTACCACTGTGGAGACTTAGTGGTCGAACTTCAGATTGCTATCTGCCTGTGTTACGAGATCTTGCACCACTGGGTTGATCTTAGGGGGAGGGGTGCTGTTGATATTATATTTAGCAGGGAATTCTGCTTTGCAAACAGGGAAATAATGCACTTTATCATGTTTAGCTTTAGACCATGGCTTTGGCTCCAGTCATTTGTCTGTGTTAGCCCCTCCCGTAATATGTTAACATCATTGGGGGACTCAAAAATTTCACTCAATTTGCAACCATCAGTGAACATGGTAATCCAAAGGCCATCTACTTTAGCTTGGACTTTCAAGAAATAGGTTCCAGACAGTAAATGGCCCAGCACAGATCCTTGTGGTATGCCACTGGTGATGGGTTTACTGGCAGAAGTGGATTCACCAACTTTGACAGTATGTGTTATGTTGGTGAGCCAAGTGGATACCCATCTAGTGATGTAATCGTTAATCCCTAGTCTTTTTAATTTCTTCATATCTTTTGGGTTACTGATATCACGACAGGAATGAACCTCATTCCTAAGTCAAAATATGATTAAAGTTCATGAAATTAGTATTGTTTCACTCTTATATGTCAGTCAAAAGTGCTCTTTGCAGCACCCACAGTGTTCCCAGTAATGACTCCTTCTGGATTCATATGGAGTTATATGTAGTTCTACATATTTAAATAGGATCTTTTTTATAAGACCCATTGCTCATACTGCTATTGGAACTATTTGGGTATCTTTCTTCCACATTGCTTTTGTTTCTGCTTGCAAATCCTGATATTTTTTAACTTTGTGTCTCTGTACGCAGGACACTGTCGTCACTGGCTGTGGTGATTTCAATGATCAGTGCTACTTTTGTCTTCTTTTCCTGGACCACTATATCTGGTTTTCTAGCATCTGTCATGTGATGTAGACTTCATCATTTCTATGCTGCTTTGTGGCTCATGTTTCCAGTATTTTTGAGCCACTTTGATACGATGATGTTTGCCCAATCCTCAGTTCAACAGTCTCGCCACATTATTATGCCTTTCAGTATACACTCCTTCTGCCATTAGTATGTCGCAACCAGTAACAAGGTGTGCAGCTGTTTCTAATTTTGTTTTACCACACCTACATTTGTCTGCTTCTCCCACATGTTCAATGGACTTTGTAAACCAACGTGTATGTACCCCCACTATCTTGGGCCACCAATATTAACCTTTCATCTCTTGGTTTAAATTCACCTGTTGTTAACTATTCCTACATTCATTCCTTATAAACATGAGGTTCTTCCATAAGTTTTCTATAACTGTAACTATATTTATGCATTTTCCACATTTCTTGCCTTCTCATCTGGTCCTTCACCTTATATTCTTTCTTTGTTTATTGGCACATTCATTTGCTGTCTGTTTTTTATCTACTTCTGGTTTGATTTCCATTTCTGTTTGATGCTGATATGATTCTGCTAGCATAAGCAGGGAAGTCATCTTAGATTTATTCTCCTCATGTTTCAGAACTTTCACTACATTTGGATCATGTGAGGTGGGCGCATATGTGTGGAGTCCTTCGATTGCAGATCTATACAATCAGTTTCAAAGAGGCCCATCCCTCCTTCGAAACGGGAAATATATAATCTTGGTATGCATATTATATAGCTATATATATATATATATATATATATATATATATATATATATATATATATATATATATATATATGGATCTACCTGACTACATCGACTGTTCACAACAGCGACAGTGACTCAGAAGATCGACAAGTCAGAAGACCGACGGAGGAAAACACCGATGCTGAGAACACTGACATGGGGAAAGGATTTGTAAGTATGCGGTAGTGACGGCCGTTAGGGTGCGAGTAAGGTAAGTGTGCGATGTTGATGGTCTGTAGGGATAGGGGTGGGATAAGTGAGTTAGGGTTAGGGCGCGGGTTAGGTAAGGGTGCGAGTAAGGTAAGTGTGCGATGTTGACGGTCTGTAGGGATAGGGGTGGGATAAGTGAGTTAGGGTTAGGGCGCGGGTTAGGTAAGGGTGCAGTAGTGATATTTTTTGGGTTAGGGGCGGATTAAGTGAGTTAGGGTTAGGGCGCGGGTTAGGTGAGTGTGCGATAGTGACGGACCTTAAGGTTAGGGTTTTGGTTAGGGTTGTAGATAGTTGTGTATGTAAGGGTTAGTGTTGGTTTGTGAGGATTTTGGTGTGCTTGTGTTGTGTGTGTGGGTTTTGGACAGGGGATTTGTTTTGTTTGTTGTTATGATGTGTCGAGTGTATGAGGTGTCGTGTTTGTGAACTGTCGATTATGTGGTGTCGGTGAAGTTGTTGTCGGTATTGTGAACTGTCGATGTAGTCAGGTAGATCCATATATATATATATATATATATATATATGTTCTCCTTGCTGTGATGTAACATGTGTTAGACCTTCTACATCAAATCCTTCACTTTGCAGGCATTCCTTCTATTTTTTTTAACTTCTGCTTTACTAATTTTCTTTTCTACATTCGCTTTTTCTTGATATTATTTTTTAATGTGAAATGTTCCATGTCTGGATGCCTTTACCTGTATTTCTCTTGGAATATCTTTGGGGCTGCCTTCTTTCTCTTGATTAATTTGGCTTTCACCTTTGCATAAATATTGCACCGTATCAAATCTCTCTTTCTTTCCCACATCCATATTTCTTTTTTATGCTTTTTAAAAATATCTAGGTTTTGTTGTTTACATTTTTGTACTTCTTCAGATGTTTCATTTTTCCAAACAGATCAAAGTTTCTTGAACTATATACTGTGTTTCAAAAATATCCCTAGCTGGGAGAGTTTCTCAATGATACCTCAGTGGAGGGCTATGTCAAAAGCCTTGGCTAGGTCAAGATTGGCAGTATGCACTGTCTTACCTTCATTCAGGGCTTTGGTGACTTTCTCAAAGATGTCTACTAGGTTTAATAAGCATGATCTACCCTTAACAAAGCCAAACTGGGTTAGTACTACAGTACTGTTTGAAAGTTATATATCTCCTTGTTGATAAGGTCCATGATGATTTTTCCTTGCAGATGAGGCTGCCTAGACTTATGGGTCTATAGTTCCCAGGGTCGATTTATGGGCCCCCTTTTTGCAAGGGGATTACTGTTGCTGTTCTCCACTTTGCTGGAACAAAGCCAGTTCTCAGGCTGCTGTTAAAGAGAAAGTCAAGTGGGTCAGATAGATCCTGTTTTAGATTGTTTAATAACCAACCTGAGATATTATCTGGACCTATTGAGACTGTGTTTTTGGCCTTGGAGAGCAATAATATGATGTGATCTCTAGAGATACTAGGCAGAGGACTGGTGTCAGATATGCTTTGGAGCTTTGTTGTTGGGGAGAGGAGGCTGAAGTTTGCACCAAATCTGTCTGCTTGCAGGTTGGCGAATTCCTTCAGTATAGTATAAGTGGTATTATCTACTACCAGTTCTGCACATAGCTGGGCATTCTGTTTTAGATTTAGGACATAGTTAAAAAATGCCTTATGATTATTCTTAGCAAGGAATGCTACTTTAGCTTCTTGATTGGCTTTAGAGGACTTTACACGATTTCTGATTTGCTTTTTCAAGCTGTGGAGGGAATTCTTCCTCTGCTGAGTCAGTTCCTTCTTGTGCTTAGGCATCAGTTTCTACCTTTTGTTATATAAGCTTTTTACACTTGAGGTTCACCAGGGTGTATTGTTTTTTGGGGAGGACCTTATTTTAATCCTGCCAGTTACAGCCAAGTCTATATAGTTACGTGTTTATACAGGGCATTTGTGTTCACATCTGCATAGCAGTTATTGCTGTCTGTGATTGTTAGTGATATAAAACTTTTTATAACATCAATTAGTAGCATGTAGTTTACATTGGAAAAGTTTTATAGTTTTTCTTGCTTCTGTGGGGGTGACAGGTTCAATAGTTACTTCACATAAGACTGATTTATGGTTTAACCTTACCAGGGAGGGCATAACACAGAGGGTCAGACTCCCCATGTCGGTGAGTACTATGTCTAGGACATTTGAGCTCCTTGTGGGGGTGCAGACTATCTGTTCCAGAGCATTTGAATTGACAAAGTCCAAGAACCTCTGGGTGAGCATGTTCATGCTAATGTACGCCACTCAGTCTACAGAAGGATAGTTGAAATCTCCCATGACTAAGACATTGGGCTGTATCACAAGTGACTTCAGCAAGTCCAGGTAGGCAGTGTACTTTTCTTGGTTCATGGTGGGGGACCTATAGCTAGCAATGATGGGATAGGGTATTTTTGCCTATAGTTAATTGAACATGGAGTAGTTTGAGAGAGTCATACTGTTTGACCAGTATTGAGGTGTACTTGGCTTTAATGAAGATAGATACACCTCAACCTTTGGTTCTTTCATGTTCATTTTGAGGTATGAACATGTGGAAGGCATTGTAGCCTTGCACAGTTGAGGTGCACTCCGCAGCCTTGAGCCATATCTCAGTGGTCGCATGAATGTCAGCATCTTCCAAGGTGAGGAGTGCGTCCACAGAGTGTAGTTTCATGTTTAGACTTCAAGCATTAAGCAGCAGAATCTTAAGTTTGTCTTGAGTGAATTTTGTTACGTCTAAATTTTTTTTGTTTAGACATTGCCAAAAAAAGGCACTATGGGAGAGGCAAGTGCCTTTACCAGTATCCGAAAGCCTAGAGGGGGTAGGCATAGACCATCTCTTGGAAAGCAGCATGGCCTGTCGACTATTTCTTACCAGACTGACAGTTACTGGATCCCCCTGGACTGATACTACAAGCTAAGCCATTTGTTGAAGTTGATCATTTTTTGTTTATATTGTGGCATCAACCTAGGTGATGGTAGAATGCTACTTTAGGGCTAGGGTCATACCTGTCGGGGACACATATTCTGACAGTTCAGTCATGTCTCTCTTCATATAATCCAGAGGGGTATGTCTTAAGTCATTCACCCCAACTTGGACTATGACAGAGTCATAATGGTACGTGTTCTTTAGTGACTTGAGAGCATCTGGCGATTTGATCGATCCTGGCACCTGACAGGTAGCTGACCGTGACCTTCTCCTTGTCCAGCCTGGTGAGGGGGACATCTGTGTGTCTCACTATTGAGTTACCTATGACCAAGACATTTGGTTTAGAGGTGTTTTGCCTTAGGGGCTTATTTGCTGAGACACTGGTGTATGTGTTATTATGTGTAGTGGTTTCTATTTACATAGCAGTGTGTGCAAGTGGTTTACATTTGGAGGTCTCTGATCTTATGAAAGGCTTCTACTGTGTACCTCCATTTATGTGGGTTTATGTGTTGTTACCTTATTTTGTGTGATAGGTGAAGTATGTGTGACAACCTGTTTGATGTCCGGTTTGTTGTTACATGAGAGGATTGATTCCAATTTCATAGTGTAATTACATCTCTCACACAGGGTATGTTTTTTTTTTAAGAGTAAGTGGTTGTCAGTATACATGAGGCAATTATTACATTGCATCAGGATGCCCATGTCAATCAGGCTAGCCAGTGAAATTATGTGAAACTGCATGTCCATTATAGCATGTTTTTACTGTATGTACTATTAGGGAAAGGAGTGAGCTTGTTTGACCAGTTTTTCTGCTAGGACTAACAAACATGCTTGTTCTGTTGAAGATTATGGATGATATGTGTGGAAACACTGCTCAGTGCACAACTGAGTTGTCCAGATTGCAGTAGGGAAGCTTGGGAGGGTTCCCTGTCAGATGTCTATGGAAAATTGAGTTTAAATGTATTTGCATCTGTGCAGGTACATATAACCCCTGTTTCATGGTGTGCCACAAAGCCCAAATGTGATGCTTAAATACAGGTGAAACTGAAACAATTTTAAGCTAGTCTACCATAAAATCATAGGAAGTTACTAAGCTACTGGCCCTGAGGCCCTTATAAGCCTTGCCAAATTTTATGCTCAAGTCAGCACCTGTTGCCACTGTCTAGCAGGGACACAGGAGGGATCCCGGGGTGAATTTTCTGTCTTCCATCCAACCATCCAGGTTATGCTTAAAAAGGGACATTGAGGTGCTCTGGTTAATGGGAAGTGGGAGCCTAGTCCACAGATGGGGAAGCCTCTGGAATGCAAATATGTCCTGTCAGCAAATAGTATTCATGTCGCAGGCAAGGTTTAGTCCTTAGAGCAAGTTACATGCATGTTGTTGGATTTGCGAATATGAAACATTTCCAATAACGTAGAGTCGGAGACAGCTTTATATGCCAGACAGAGATCACCTCTGAGCAGTCTGTATGAAACTGAGTAGACAGACAGGGTTTTTAGCCTATCGGCATAGGAGGATGTTTGAGAACCTGTATTCCCTTAGTCAGGAATACTTGCAGTATCTCCAGCTGCTGTAGTCGCTTAGTGAGGTACATGCCAAAGGGGCATTATATTTGATTGTTGACCTGATAAGTGAAGAGTACAGGGAGGTTATGACTTATTTTTTCCTAAATGAGATACCCTTACTTATGAGGTGGGCCTTATAGAATACCCTTTTTACTACAGAGGCTACATTGTGGTCAAATGCCAGGTTACTATCAACCTGGGTGCCAGAATCTCTCACTACTGATTGCATGCTTAGGACATTGTTGTTGTTGATGTGGTAAGTTGCAGGAACGTCATTCTCTCCAAAGGGAATAATGATGCATTTTCTGGCATTGAGTTTGAGGCCATGTTTTTGGCACCAACTATTGGTTAGGGTGAGACTGTCTTGGAGAATAACCACATCATTTGGGTAATTAATGACAACCCCCCAGTTTACAGTAATCTGCAAATATGGTTAGTCATAGACCTTACGTTTTAGTCTGCACTTCTGAGAAGCAGATTCCAAAAAACAGAGACACCGAGACTGATTCTTGAGGGACACCACTAGTTACAGGTCTGCTCCTAGATGTAGATTCCTCTATTTAGACTACATAGGTTCTGTCAGTGAGCCAGATGGCTACTCATCTAATGATGTATGCGTTGATACCTAGCTCAGTGAGTTTGTCTATGATGCCGGAGTGGGGAATAGTGTTGAAAGCATTGGCCAAGTCAAGATAGGCAGTATGCACCATTTTCCCCTCATCCAGGGCTTTGCTGACTGTCTCAAAGAAGTCTACCAGGTTTAACAGGCATTATCTCCTTTTGATGAACTCAAACTGAGAAGGGTCAAGTGCTTGGAGACTACCCATGTTACTCATAGGTTCATAGGTTCGTACTAGGCTATCTGCCCTAAGGCATTTATAAGCCTAGCCAGAGTGTATGTGGCTTACACCACCCCTTAGGATGAGAATACTATGCCCTTTTAGGGTTTAGTTTACTATGCCTCTGTCTAGTAGTGACACAGAGATGACCCCCGGGGTAAACCTACGATCTCCCATCCACTCGTCGAGATTTCTCTTGAATAGAGTCAGTGAGGGGCTCTGCCTAACATGGACTGGGATTCTGTTCCAGAGTGTAGGGAGCCTCTGGGTTATGAATCTGTCCCTCCAGCACGTCCTATTTATTTCTGTGTTGAGGTTTAAGTCACTTGTTCTCGTGGCTCTGATGGATTTGGATTTTCTGAGGTGGAGCATGTCCATTAATTCAGGATTGGACATGGCCTTGTACATCAGGCACAGATCACCTCTGAGTAGGCGGTATGTGACTGAATAGAGCTGGAGTTTTTTCAGTCGGGCAGCATATGACATATGTTTAAGATCCTTTATCCTCTTGGTGAGGAACTTTTGGGGTCTTTCCAACTGCTGCAGGTGTCGGTGAGATACATCCCAAATGGGGCATTGTACTCAATCATTGGCCTGATAAGAGAAGAGTACAGGGGCACAATGACCTCTCTTGATCTGGATGTGAAACCATTCATGATAAGGTGGGCAATATAGAAGGTCTTCCTAACCACTTTGGCAATGTGAGTGTCAAATGAGAGGTTACTGTCAACCTGGGTCCCTAGGTCCCTGATTACCTCTTCCATACTTAATGGATTACCACCTATGTGGTAATTTGTCGGTACCTTGTTTTTCCCAAAGGGTATGACTATACATTTTTTGGTGTTCAGCTTAAGGCCATGGCTCTGGCACCAATTATCCATTTCTATGAGACCTCTCTGAAGGATGTTTGTGTCCGCTGGAGTATCAATTATGGCACCCAGTTTGCAGTCATCTGCGAACTTTGTCAGCCACAATCCTCCTATGTTTGCCTGTACCTTGGAAAAATAAATGCCGAACAAGAGGGGTCCCAGGACTGAGCCCTGTGGGACACCGCTTGTGACTGGCTTAGAGTCTGACATAGCTCCAGCAACTCTGACCCTGTGGGTTCTGTCCTTGAGCCAGTTTGCAACCCATCTTGTGACATATGGGTTTACATTTAAGCTGGTGAGTTTGTCTATGATGCCTGAGTGGGGTATTGTGTCAAAGGCTTTTGCAAGGTCAAGGTAGGCTGTGTGAACTGCCTTACCCTCATCAATGGCCTTAGTGACTGTTTCAACAAAGTCGACCAAGTTCAAAAGGCAGGATCTGCCCTTGACAAAGCCAAATTGGGTAGGATCCAATGTCTGTAGGTCCCCAATGTCTTTGTTTATGAGTTCTATAATGATCCTCTCCATAGCTTTGCAGACCAGGCTCGTCAAGCTTATGGGGCAGTAATTTCCAGGGTCCGTAGAAGCACCGCCTTTGTGAAGTGGGACCACTGTTGCCGTACGCCACTCTTTGGGTACGTATCCTGTAGTAAGGCTAAGATTAAACAGCAGCCTTATGTGTGGGTTTAGTTCCTCTTGGAGTTCATGTAGCACACAGCCCGGGACACCATCCGGTCCCATTGATGATGTGTTTTTAGCTTTAGAGAGGGCGGCTCTCACCTGGGCATCTGAGATGTTAGGGATGCTACACTCTGCTGGGATAGTTATTTCTCCTTTTGGGGGGGAGGGGGAGGAGAAATTTGCACTGAACCTGTCTGCCAGAATGTTGGCAATGTCAGTGCGTTCAGTGTATTTTGTGTCATTTTGGACTAACTCTGAGCATATCTGGGAGTTTCCACCCAGGTTTCTAACATAGCTAAAGAAGGCCTTGTGATTGTCTTTTGTGTCTTTTGCGATTTTTCTCTCAAAGTTGGCCTTGGATGATTTTATGAGTAATCGTAGTTTTTTGCTAGTACTGATCAGAGACGCCTTCCCTTTTAGGGATTTTGCTCTGTCATGTAGTAGCTTCCTCCTCCTGTTGTAAAGTTTGTTTATGGCTGGGGTCCACCAGACTGGGCACCTGCCTTTGGGGGAATGGGTCTTGGTTTTATTTGGGATTGCATGATCCATGCATTCTTGAAGGTGCCCATAGAAGGCATTTGCAAAGGATTCAGCAGTGTGGGTTGTGGTTTCCACTGGCCAGGGGCCTTGAAGGATACCACTTCAGTCTTAAGAAGTGTGAAGATTGCTTTTGAGAAGTTCTTCACTGTGGTCTTTTGTGCAGGGGGTGGGGGCGGGATGTGGATTTCAAGTGAGATTAATTTATGGTCTGATCTTACCAAAGAGGGATATACTTCCGGTGTGGAGCATTTTGTCCCCATGTTTGTGATGATCAGGTCTAGTATATTGTCTCCTCTTGTGGGAATGGTGACTAGTTGTTCCATTGCATTTGAGTTTATGAATTCTAGGAACCTTTGGGCTAGGGTGTTGGGGCTTGAGTAATGTTCCCAGTCTATGTTTGGGTAGTTGAAGTCTCCCAAAATGATGGTATTTGGAGAGACATTCATACTCTCCAGTGTCTTCAGGAAGGCTGTGTGGGGTTCCTGAGTTTGAGAGGGTGGTCTGTAGCATGCTACAAACTGTAAGGCAGTTTTGCCTATGGTTAGTTGCACTTGGATAGTCTCCGATGCTTCGAGCGTTGCCACTAACCTGGAGGTGTGGGTATCTTTGATGAAAATGGATACTCCCCCTCCTTTTGTGGTTCGGGTCCAAGTTTTGGGGCCGGAAAGCATGATATGAGGTAAAACCTGATAGTGCTGGGGTGCTCTCAGGAGCCTTGAACCAGGTTTCAGTCACTGCACAGACATCGATGTTCTCCACACTGAGGAGGGCTTCGAGGGCGTGCATCTTGAGGTTTAGACTTCTGGCATTGAGCAGCATTACCCTTAGTTTTTTTCCACTTGTGTTTTCTAGGGAGGTAGGTTTGTCATTTGAGCCTTGCCTAAAAAAGGCACTATGGGGGTGGCAAGAGCCTTGGCCAATATCTGGAAGCCCAGGGGTGACAGGTGCAAGCCATCCCTTGCGAAGCAAAGTGGCTTGTCAAGCATGTCATCCCAAGCAGACAGACATTGGATCCCCTTAGAATGACACAAGTAATTAAGCCAATTGTTAAAACTGATCATTTTGTCTTTGTACTGTGGCATTATTCTTGGTGAGGGTAAGATGCTGCTCAGGGTCAGGGTCATACCGGCCTGGGCTACATAATCAGAGAGCTCCTCTATGTCTCTTTTCATGTAGTCCAGGGAGGTACGTCTCAGGTCGTTCACACCGGCATGTACAATGACTGAGTCATATTTGTACTTGCTGTGGAGTGACCTCAGTGCTTGTGTTATGTGGCAGATTCTAGCTCCCGACAGGCAGCTTACTGTGACCTTTTCCTTGTTCAGTCTGGTGAGTGGGACGTCAGTGTGTCTGACTATGGAGTCACCTATTACAAGTGTGTCTGGCATGTTGTTTGGCCTTAAGGGCTGTGACTGTTTAGCACACTGACTTTGTGAACTATGTGTTGCATGTGCTATGTCTTGAGGTGGTGGTTGCTTGGGTGTCTGCTTTGGAGGCCTCTGTTGTTTTGGTAGATTTTTAATCAGCGCCTCCGAGTATGTTTTTATGTGTTTATGTGTTTGGTTTGCTGTTGTGATAGTTCTATGTGAGACTGGGTTTGTGGTGTGCGTGGTTGCCTTCTCCTCCTGACTGGTCTTGCCAGTACTGAATTGAGAGAGCTCAGCCTCCAGTTTGGCTATATAGTTGCATCTCTCGCATATATTTGTATTTGTTGGGAGGAGGAGAGGGTTATCTGTGTACATGAGGCAATTGTAACATTGCCTCAAGATTCCCAGATTCACCAGCTGAACAGGAGAGGACGCCAACAACTGACCCTTCGACATGCTAGAAATAGTGAAAAAGATTGCTGTGTAACTGAGTCAGAAAGGACCTATAGGGAGATGTGTACTCAACAGAATTTAAGTGAATGAAGTACTTTCTTTTGTTTAAGAGTGCTTTACCTGTATAAAAATGCTTTAGGAGCAAGTGCTGAGCTTTTCAGATAGAGTATAGGCTGTTTAGATTGCAAGTAGAACAGTTCTAAGGGAAAAATTGAAGAGCAGACTTGGCGGAGCCAGAAAAAGTTTAACCTTGTTTAACCAAGTTTAACCTTGTTTAACCGCTATGCGCACGACCACGCAAAGCCGTGCAAAGGCGGATTTTAAGCAGTGAACTACAAAAGAGCTAGGAATGGTCCCAAACAACCAATTACTACAGCTTCTTGTGCTGAGGTCACTTCCCCCAAGGACAGGTAGGCTGCTCAAGGCTCCCCACTCCCACTGGTGAGCAAAGAAACTTCCTTCTATCCAAGTAAGGTAATGGACAACACAGGAACTACACCACAGCCCAGAATACAGCAATGCCTGTATACTGGTCTAAACTAGTCGAGAAAGGCAGGAAAACAAGGATTATTTTTTTGGTTTTTTGTAGAAATACACAGAAAATGCAGAGACAGTGATAAATTAGTTACACAGGCTAGCACACTTTATTGGGCACCCTCCACAGTTAAATTAAACAAACAAGCAAACTTTCGATTAAATTCGAATAAATGTAACTTTAAGTGCAGATTTAAAAATAAATGCAGTAATCAGAATAAAAACAGTTCAGGCTAGTTTAAAGTAAGCAACAGAAGCTATTTCCAGTGGAAAAAAAGCAAATATACTTAAATCCAGAAGGTAGTCGCTTTTTCGAGTTCCTTGCTGCTAGGACCATTCTGTAAACCCACGTGGAGCTTGTCTGAGCAGTATAGCCAGAAAAAATGCCCAGAGGCGGATTTTAAGCAGTGAACTACAAAAGAGCTAGGAATGGTCCCAAACAACCAATTACTACAGCTTCTTGTGCTGAGGTCACTTCCCCCAAGGACAGGTAGGCTGCTCAAGGCTCCCCACTCCCACTGGTGAGCAAAGAAACTCCTTCATCTTTCAAGTTCTCCTTCAATTTTTCTTCCGTTACTTCTCTTTTAAAACATTAACACTTTTCTATCTGACAACTCTACCTTTGCCATTACTTTCTGAATTATTTTTCAATTTCTTCCATGTAGTGGATCCTTTCATTCCTCTACCTTAGTCTTTTACTTCCCTCCTCTTCCTGTACGAAACTGTCACTCTCCTCACCAGCTTCCAATGAGTCTAGTACTCCATACTTTCTTTTATATCTCCCTCACATCCTTTAAGTTATTCTTTTGTCTCATTCTACTCTTTACTCTTTCTTAAGTTCTGAGATTTCATTTAACACTTTACGTTAAAGAGCTGCCTGCTTCTTATACCATGTTGTATATACCTTTTGCATCAAATTACTTAATGCTGTTTTTAAATCACCTCAGTTCATCCGTCCTATTTAGAAACAGCTCACCTTTATATTTCCTGTTAGACTGCAAATAAATATGCCTTCTGGTCTCTACCTGTCTGTCATCATTTCTTGTTCCCTTTTGTGTTTCGTTTATTCTGTCTGCCTTTTTGTATACCATTGGTCAGCATTTACAGTAACGGTATAGTCTGCAGTGTGTATAAATCTTAGCCTCCACCTTCCCTTAAAAGTTAATCTTATTCTGTGTAGTTCGATGCTACTTACTTGCCCATATCTGCTGTGTATTCTCTCTCTTAAAAAAAATAATATCACCATAGCGTGTGATTTCACTGAAATTCATGCTGACCTAACATGCTATTAATAAGGATATTTTAATATATGACGTATCCTTCTCATTCCCCTTTCATAATCTCAGCTTCTTCTTTCAGTCATTCGTCGGCTGCTGATAATTTTGTCTTTTAGTGATCCATTTCTTTCATCAACATACTTCCTCTGCATTCTGCTCAATCCAGTACATCTCTTATGTCCTTGATGCTGTCTTATTCTAATTAATTTATCACTGCTCTCTCCCGTAATCTTATTTTCCTTGTCTATTATAGTTCTCTATCATCAGCAAAAAATGTAAACAGAATGTCTTCCCCTACCAATTGTAATTTATGGTTTTCATTTTTGACAACACATTTCATTTGTGCCTCCGTAATATATAATCTTTCTGAGACACACTCTTTTCATTCTAGGTTGCATGTAATTAATGTATACCTGTCTCTTTTGATAATTGATTTTACATAATCAATTTTATAAATATCTAATCAGTAATAGCCTTACAAAAATCACTATTATTAATAAAGATCAAAATATGATTAATCTCTTATTGTTATTCTTTAGTATTAATGTCATTTCTTCCTCCATCTCACCAACAATTCAAGATTCTTACTTTAATTACGAATTACAGATAGATATGAGTGCCAATTATTTTGTCATAGATTGCATAGTTAGACAAATGGAAGTGGAGTGTTTTTTGGTTGAACATCTATTGTATCAAATGGAAGTTTTTGTCAGGTATGTGTTTGTCGAAACAGGTAAGTGGGATGCGTAGTAGGTATCTGCATGCGTGTGTGTGTGTGTGCGTGTGTGTGTGTGTGTGTGTGTGTGTGTGTGTGTGTGTGCGTGTGTGTGCGTGTGTGTGTGTGTGTGTGTGTGTGTGTGTGTGTGTGTGTGTGTGTGTGTGTGTGTGTGTGTGTGTGTGTGTGTGAGTGAGGGTTAGGGTTAGAGTAAGGGTTAGGTAAAGGGATAGATTAAGTGTTTATGATTGTGATTGTTTAGGGTTTGGGTTAGGTTAGGGGATAGATTTTTTTTGTGTGCATATGTGTGTGTGCGTGTGTGTGTGTGTGTGTGTGTGTGTGTGTGTGTGTGTGTGTGTGTGTGTGTGTGTGTGTGCGCGCGCGTGCATGCGTGGTGAGTGCCCAAGCTGTCTTATGTACTGGTTGTGCTATGGGAAGTTTTTTTCTTTTTTATTTATTTGTTTGTTCTTTGTTTAAGTTTAGTTGCAGGTTTTTGGCAGGGACAGGGTTAGGGATAACATGCACTACTAAGGTGGACCGAGGGGATTATACTTTAAAACAAGTCTTACTTTTTTATTTCTATTGAAGCATAGATGTATGTATGTGAGGCTGTAAAAATGAATACAATAAAATCAGTCTAATTTTACAACAGGTTTCCTGGACACAGGACAATGTCAGCAACTCTGTGACGTGGGAATAAAGTTCAGTAAATCCACTTTATAATTGTTAACTTTTGTGGTATATATGTGATATATATTTTACTTCTACAGAATCATTTGATCTTTTTGCTTCCATGTATGTTCAACATAAACATAATAAAGTGAAATATTCTACAGTCAGTGAAAACAAAACAAACAAAACAATGTAGGCAAACCACTACAGCATGCTTTTCATCCATTTTCCATACAAATACTCATTGAGATAACTATTTAATAAATGAAACATATACACTAATATGCTAAGTCCTATGTAGCAAAGTAATGACTAAGACATTTGAAATTTAAATTCTAGATATAGAACCTGACTTTTATGATGTTTTATTTCCTTAGAAGGCTCTTGCACAGCAACATCAAAAGTAAATGAGATAAAATGTGTTTTTCTTTCCCTGTTATATCCATTTGTATGCAAATGGATCATATATGTAGAAAATATACAAACATCACATTTACTTTTCTAAGTATGACATAGTTAAATGTGTTTTAAATGTAGAATTAAAAGCTTTGCAACTATAGTATTGATCTAAAATAACTTAGCAAAAAGGTTTTAAAAATGCAATAGACATATAAAGTAGACAAACTGGTATTTTACATTTGTTCTGCTAATCATGTTTAAAATCATCTTAACATGAAATATTATTAATGAAGTGCTCAGTTGAGCAAGAACCGTAATTAAAAATAAATACAAATCAAAGTTCTCATCATAATTAGAAATGACAGTAACACTACAGGCTGATAATTTATGACAAGGGATTATTCATTGAATCTAATAGGAAATATAACAGTGATGAAAATATTCATTTTTCTTTCTTCTGTCATGTCTATTCTAATGAGCAGTTTCTACTTTACCAATTATTACTTGACACGTTGATCATCACATAAGTGTCTTTGTATCATTTCTATATTCTGCGATGCATTTGAGCAAGACTGAGGAAAAACACTGTAGACATTTTTAAAATGCAGTTCTGAATATAAGATGTCAACAGATCATGTATCATTAAGGGCATCCAAGATATTCAAATAACAAAAATGAATGTACTCTGCTTTAAATGCATAACAACATAGTAATGTGTCTGTATGCAAGTATATAGAAATTATTCTTCAACAAAAAGAAATAAACAGACTAGATACACGGGAATTTATTCATCTTTATGAATATGGAATGAGTATCCATTTGTTATGAAACTGCATTTCTTTTATGCTAGTATCCTGCAGAATGGATCTTGATGGCATATTTAGTATAAAATCACTTTTATTCACTTTTTTGCACTGTTGCAAAATGCATATTATGGTGTTGATCTTGCTTACCTTGAATCAGCTATTCAATCTTAACAGACTCTTACGCAAATTGTTGCAGACTGTACAATGATAGTATTAAACTTTCCAAATTCTTTCATTTACTAATCAAAAAATTATTAGCCTTAACATATTGTAACTAGAATTCTACTTCTATGAACCACAGATGTTCATCGTGCATACAGCTGCAGTCATTACAGATGGGTTATCCTGCCGTCAGGCAGGTCCTCGGTCGGCCGAATTCCAAAGTCTAGGTCCGGCGTCGGTTGTCGTCACTTCTTCCCTGACGTCAGTGCAGCAGGGGTATAAAAGAGGCAGCCAACGCCATTTTCTTCAGTCTTTCTTGCCGTGCAGTGCCCGAAGCAGAAACAGTTCGCAAGTGCCAGTCGGCCAGCTCCTGAGATTTAAGAAAGTATTTCAGCCAAAGTCTTCTTTAAAGCTAAGTACCCCGTTGGGGAAACTTTTCTTGCCTCAGACCGATGTCAGACAAAGTTAATAATTGCTTTTCTTGTGGGAAGCAAATTCTGCATAAGGATTTCCACTCTTTCTGTATACCTTGCTTAGGCCCAGACCACAATGTCTCGGCCTGCCGTTTTTGTGCTAGGTTCAACAAGCGCACTATTAAGCGCCGGGCGGAGTTCGCCCTTCATTTTTTTGGCAAAAAATGTAATTATATCATGTCGTCGGATACACCGACTCCAGTTCTAAGCAAAAGACGCAAAGATAAGGACCGACATCCGAGGTCCGCACCAAGTACTGAGACCATGCTTAGGCCGACTACCTGTTCTCCGGTTCTCAGCGAGGCACCTACGCAGCCCCTGAATACCGATGAAACTATTTTACCTGTGACTTCAGTACCTGAGGTCGCAGGCTCCTCGGTCTCCATTCCTACTGCAGATACCGACGCCACTCTTGGAGGGGGAAACTCAAAATTTAGTCAGGCCTGCCATGTCTGAAGGCGTCTTCAGGCCTTCCACCTTCTCTATTAAATCCTTCACTAAATCTAAAGCAGCCATGAAACCTAAAAAACAGGGTCCTCAGACCTCCTCTCAAGGCCCCATGCCTAAAAAGCAGATGCTTAAAATGGCTGAGGATTTGATAACTCTCATCAGGGGTTCCCAACCCCCCTCTGACAAAAGACCCAGATTGGAGGAAGACTACCCTTCCTCAGACCAGGCTTCTATTACCTCAGAACATTCTGAGGACCAGGATTATGCCTATTCCCCTTTCGAAGACTCTGATGCTGAGGAGTCTCTTCCCTCGGTCTCCCCCCCTGAGGACTACTCTTTTGGAGAAACCCTGCATACATTGAGGGAACACTTTCACTGGGAAGGCCAAGATTACTCAGATTCCAAGAAAAGGCTCTGGGAATTTCTACTGCTCCCCCAGCATAGGCCCCTGGCTATCCCTGCTGTTTTAGATATTTTGGAGGATGTGTACACAGAAGCCAGCCTTAATCCAGATTCTTTACCTCCAGCCTCTGTTAAACCAGACAGGTATTACCGGTTCCCTGATTCTCACCAGTTCCTTTATAAAAGCAATACTGCTGACCCAGAAACTATTTCACAGGGTCCCAAGGGAATAAAGGCCTCTACTGCTAAAAACCCTTTACCTTCAGAGAGAGATTCCAGAGCATTAGAAAGGTGGGGGAAAAGGTGTATACATCTGCCACTTTAACCATGAGGGCATTAAACTGTCAATTCCATATGTTAAAGTACCAACAGTTTTTGTTATCCCAGTTAAAAAGCAAAATGACACAAACAGAACAACCAGATTTGAAAGAGTTGCAGGATTTGTTGCATGGTGCAGAGCAAGTGGGTAAACATACCTTGCAGTGTGGTTTTGATGCTTTAGAGGCCTCATGTAGAGCTGCTGTCACGGGGTCTGTTATACGTAGACATGCTTGGCTCAAAGAGCAAACCTTACCAGATCATGTCAAAGCAAAGTTATTAGATTCACCACTTCAAAAAGATGTATTGTTTGATGTTAAAGCTGAGAAGGTACTAAAGAAAATGGAGGAAAAAGCGAAATCTATGCAAACAGTGAAAGATTTCCTGCAGGTACAACCTCCACGCTTCAGCAGAAACTGGCCTTCAAAAAATTGGTCCTTTCCAGCCACAGACAGACCTCAAAGGGGCAGATACAGACGCCCAAGGGGTAGAAGACAACCTCAAGGATCTTACAGAGCAAGACAGTGGCAAGCACCAACCCCAAGAGGTGGAGAAGATAGATCACAGTCATTTAGAAAACAGACACAATGACTTCCCCCTATGCATGCCAAGCAAAGCTTTAATGGCAGCACCTTTGGGCGGAAAACTGGCATTATTTTCAAAAAAACGGCATATTGTTACAAAAGACAAATGGATTCTGGACATTATAGACAGAGGCTACAGGTTCCACTTTCACACCCTTCCAAAAATGAGAGGCATGCCAAACCTGCCACAAAATCAAAGGGCAGAGGCACAAAGACAAATTTCCGCTGTCATGGATATGAAAGCGATTCAAGAGGTACCTGCAAAAGAACAAGGTCAAGGTTTTTATTCCAGACTATTCCTGGTACCAAGGAAAGACAAAGATTGGAGACCTATCTTAGACCTATCCATCCTAAACACATATCCACAGGTGCCAAAATTCAAGATGCTCACATTACAGCAGCTTCTTCCCATGCTGGGCAAGGAGTCTTGGCTGGTAACATTGGACCTCAAGGAGGCATACCTGCATGTCCCTATCAGACAAGATTGCAGAAGATACCTCAGATTTCTTGCAGGTTCAACCCATTACCAATTCTCTGCATTGCCCTTTGGCTTATCTACTGCGCCCAGAGTGTTTACGAAATGCCTGGCATCAGTAATTGCCTTCTGCAGACTACAAGGAATACAAATCTACCCATATCTGAACGACTGCCTGATCCAAGCGGACAGCAAGGACATTCTATTGCAGCATCTGGCATTTGTAATAAAACTGTTAAACTTCCTGGGATACACAGTGAACAAAAAGAAATCAAAACTAATACCTTCTCAACAGATAATTTTCCTGGGTGCCAGCTTAAATACAACCACTCAGATGGCCTACCTCACGCCAAACAAACAAGGGCAACTGTCTCAATACTTCAGCGAAATGGCAACTTTCACCAGACTAACTGCAAGGAAAGTCCTGCAGGCTCTGGGATTCATGGCATCTTGCATCCTACTAATCCCATGTGCAAAGCTGCATATGAGGAAACTACAATGGTACCTAAAAAACTTATGGTCTCAACACAGCCACAGCTTGGAAACAATTATACCACTCATTCCATGCCTTCAAAAGGAATTTTTGTGGTGGGCTCAAGCATGCCAAAGAAACACAGGTCTCCCTTTCTGTGTACCTCTAGCAACTCAGATCATCACAATGGATGCCTCAGACTACGCCTGGGGAGCACACATGGCAGATCAGTGCATTCAGGGAAAATGGTCCCAAAAAGAGAAGCACCTACACATCAACCAAAAGGAGATGCTAGCCATGCAGAATGCTCTTATGACCTTCAAGGACCTACTGCATCCAGGCCAGCTATTGATAAGGGCAGACAACACCACAGTCATATGGTAAATAAACAAACAAGGGGGAACTCATTCATATCCCCTGTGCAGGCAAGCCATGACCCTATGGAACACAGCACTGGAATTGCAAATTCAACTACAGGCACAATTCCTGCCAGGGAAGGAAAACACACTGGCAGACAACCTAAGCAGAAATATGACAGATCCACACGAATGGAAGTTGCATCCTCAAGTTTTCTCAAAGATAATTCAGGCATGGGGACAGCCAGACATAGATCTATTTGCTACCCACAGAAATTACCAGTTGAAAAAAATTTGTTCAAGGACCTATCATCCACAGGCCTGGAAAGTGGATGCACTCTTTCAATTGGACAACATTGACAGTCTATGCCTTCCCGCCTCTTCCTCTACTGACCAAAGTTCTATTAAAAGCCAGAGCAGAGAGGCCACAAATGATTCTCATTGCTCCAGACTGGCCACGACAACACTGGTATCTCCTAAAGAGCCTAACACACTCCCCACCATGGATCCTACCTCTAGTCCCTCTTCTGTTGTCCCAGCACAACTACAAAACCCTTCACAGCCAGCTCAAAACCCTAAATCTAGCTGCATGGAGAATACCTTAATTTCCCAACAGACTCTCCTCTCCAAGGAGGTGCAGGATGTCATCTTGGAGGCCAGAAGACCTTCTACTAGAAAAGCCTACTCCACCAAATGGAAACGATTTTGTTCCTGGAATCAAGAAAAGGGCCAGAATCCTTGGGTAATAAATATATCTCAAATTTTACAGTACCTAGCTGAGATGTTAAACAGTGGCCTTTCCTTCTCCTACATCAAGATCCACGCTTCAGCCATTTCTGCACAGTACAACACAGACCCTCCTCTATTCTCACATCCTCTATTAAGGCAGTTCCTCAGAGGGGAAAAAAATATAAAACCCCCAAGGAAACCTCCAGTTCCAGCTTGGGACCTCAACTTCGTATTGGAAAAGCTGACCCTGCCTCCCTTTGAGCCGGCTTCTTCAGCAGAGCTACAATACTTGTCATGGAAAACAGCCTTCCTTCTGGCTATCACCTCAGCACGCAGGGTTTTGGAACTGCAGGCCCTCATGGCTGTGCAGCCTTTCATCATTGTCCATCAGGACAGAGTTTCCTTACGAACCAGCCCTACCTTCATGCCAAAGGTAGTATCCAGTGTAGCTTTGAATCAGACTATCCACTTACCTACCTTTTATCCAAATCCACAGAGCAAAGGGGAGAGACTACTACATTCCTTGGACATTCACAGACAACTTCGTTATTACTTGGACAGAACAAAGCCATTCAGGAAATCTGAGCAATTCTTTGTGTCCTATGCTACAGGTGCTCAAGGAAAGGCTATTTCCAAACAGACAATTTAAAAATGGATAGCCCACTGCATATGCATCTGTTATTCATTTCATGGAAAATCTGTGCCTGCATACATCAGATCCCACTCCACCAGGGCCACAGCTACCTCTGCAGCTTTCCTCAGGGGGGTCCCTACCAAGGACATTTTGGAAGCAGCTACTTGGAGTTCAGTGCACACTTTCTCCAAGCACTACCACCTTACACTATACTCAAAATCTAGAGTGGGCTTTGTCACAGCAGTCCTGCAGGGCATCCTCGCTCCTCCTAGTTCCACTTAGTGCCTACCACCCTTACTTAGCTTTGGATTCTACCCATCTGTAATGACTGCAGCTGTATGCACGATGAACATAGTACAGTTTTGTACCTACCATAAATGTAGATGTTCAAGTGCTCATACAGCTGCAGTCCAGGTTACCCCCCCTCCGTCCCCTCTTAGGACAGGCCTTATGACAAACACCTTTATCATACAACCTACTTGGGGTATTCTTTTATGGTGTATTTGCTTGCAACTACTGTTTTTTGATTTATCTATATTGCATGTTTGCATAACATTATGTTTTGCCTTCCTTCTGGGGGCACCTGACATCTGGGGCAAGAAAAACTGAAGAAAATGGTGTCGGCTGCCTCTTTTATACCCCTGCTGCACTGACGTCAGGAAAGAAGTGACGACAACCGACGCCAGACCTTGACTTTGGAATTTGGCCGACCGAGGACCTGCCTGACGGCAGGATAACCCATTTGTAATGACTGCAGCTGTATGAGCACTCGAACATCTACATTTATGGTAGGTACAAAACTGTACTTTTCCTCTTGTCAGAAAAACTGGATGTTTTCTCCATCTACCACTTCATTTGTGCCCTTTTGTTCACTACTAGTGTATTTGGAGTAATTTTGCATACAAAATAATTCTTCATGGGCAGACCAATATAGCTGAAAAATGTAAAAAAAAAAAACTGCCATCAGCACTCATTCCTTTTAAATAATGTGGTATTTTAGTTTTCTAGCAGATGATAATCATGCTGTGTTACCCTCTTGAATATACTAATTTTTTGTGTGTTTTTTATGGTTTTCTCAATTTGTATATCCTCCCAAATTTAATTTTTCCTTAAGTTATGTTTAACACAAAATTGAAAATTTTGCTTGAGATGCAATAGATGATATTCCATGTAATTACCCTTGTACAAAATATGGGTAATCTTTTATGACTGTCTGTGACTCTAATATCCTTTACTATGAAACCATAGAAGTGAAAGATAGTATTATCTCTCATATGGGACTTGAACCGAAGACATCCATCACACAGTGCTGATATCATTATCAGTTGATCAATAAGAGTTTTGGGGCAGACAAATGTTGAGTTTTCCATTAATAGCCGTATCCTTTCAGACTAGAAATACTAATACTTTGATTAATATCACATTACAAATGCACATGGACACACACACATATGCTGAGAAACCCTTTTGCTTACTTAGAATTATAAAAGTGAATTCCACAATGATGGCCTTTTTCATTACTTTGTCTATCAGTATGGCATCAAGCAAAATGACACTTAAAGGTAAGAAATGCCTATTACATTTTTATCCAGTTTTGTGCAAATGGCCAGTTTTAAACCATTCCCCAAGTTAGTGGTACTCAGACAATATTTAAACAGATTACTTTGCCAACACAATTATTTCAACTATGCAGAATGTTATCTTGATATAGTACCATACTATAAAGTCAGTAACATCAGTTTTTCAGGTCTATATTCTCAGGTCTGTTCCCTTTTAATAAATACAATTTAACTGTTCACACATCTGAATACAATGTTCCATACTTAAAATATCTCCTTAATCTCTTTTATGATGAAAAAAGCATGTATATGCACTGTTCTTCCAGCTTTGAATTGGCCAGTGGTATAATTCCCTTCTTTGTACAGTCTTTTTGAGACCCATCCAGCACTCATCTCATCCTCTTCCTATACGTTATTTCTGGTCTTCTGCTGCCATGCTGTTTGAGTCTTCTGTCTGCATTTCTTTAATTTTTCACCTGCTCTGAAGTTTTTGGTAATTGAGTGATTAGATGCATGTCCTTTCCATTTCCTCTATTCTTCTTTCAGGCATTATTTTTTGAGAATTTGTTATAGATTAGTTCTTACAGTTCTGCACATATAGATTTATTCCACACCTCTGATTTTGTTTTAGTTGTACACTGATTTCCAGTAAATGTGTTCTGCTGACATCCATCTATTAGTCTGTCTTTATCTGTATCCACTTAGAAAATGCTAAACTTTGCACTAATTTCAGTAAATCAAAGTGTCATTTATACAAGCAGCTTGTTGTCAATTGGAAACAATACCCAGATTTGGAATATTCCTATCCCTAATTTTGTTGCCATATAGAAATATTGTGAGACCTTTGAGGGCACTATTGATAAATAAAGTTCACTGCTACAAAAAGTATTTCTTCTTGTTTTCAGTGACTTCTCTTTGCCTATTCATCCCAATTGATACATTACAGTTACTGTGGCTTTATTTCATGGATAGAGACTAGTTTTAAAGCAATATCAAGAAAATTATTTAAATAATTTAATCGGCAAGCACATTGAAATAGCACATGTTGAACTGCAGTTCCATTAAAATGTTATACCTTTGCTGCGTGCAATATATATGAAAGGTTTTCATCTTCATGGAAAGCAGGTAAGATCTGTTTTAGCCAAGCCTAAGATTCCCAGAGACAAAAGACAAGGCTACTATTTGCTTCTGCTATTACACTTTTGGGTTCAAGTATTAAGAAAAAAATGCAAATTCGGGAAAAGCAGAAAGACACAGCAACAACAACAACATAAGATTATGATCAATTATACAATATTAATAACAAAATGGCCTATTTGTTGGTGATACATAAATTTGTGAGTTGCCCTGACATGATTGTAATAGTTTACCAATATACTATGTTTTCTTCTTTTTGAAAATACTGGTACTTAAATTTAATATGCAAAAACCTGTCATTCCAAGGATGCAACTCTTTCTAGAACAAATAGTTCTAAGCTTAGGCTTAACTTGCATCACTGTTTTCCAGTGTCATGGAATGCATGCGACTAAAGTCTAAGAAATGCAAAAACTCAGCACTGGAATTATTTCGTCATTCACTGTAGAACACACTAAACATAGCTCAGAAAGAAAAGGTGATCCTATTTGATTAAACAGTTGTCTTAATCAAGGCAGCATGCCTGCAGAAGATAATTACATTTTTCATACAACTTTCTTATAATCAAGTCAATGAAATAAACACTTAATTAAATGTTAGTCTCACCAGCACTTTAAAAGTTCTAATTAGCATATTACTTAGATCTGACATCCAGTTAACTCAGCAAGCCATATATTAAGTGATGTTGAAAAAATAATATAAAATTATTAACTTATATGGCTTTAACATTACCAATTCTGTTGATTATAATATAATGACATTTTCTTACAGAAAGGATTTAACATTTAGAAACAAATTTATATGTTTAATTTCAATAAGTTTTTCACTATAAATATAGCAAAACAGTAAAACTAACCCTTTATATTCCTCGTCATTAATAATGCTTTAGTTTAAAATATAAATACATACTTACATATGTTTTGAGGCTTAAAGTCTACTGCAAACCTTTTATATAAAGGCATATCTATTGTTTCAAAAAATAATAGTCCAGCAATCAGTGAATAAGAGTAATTTATTTCAGGCTTTTTAGATTTAGAAGCAGTTTTCCAAGAATTTGACTCACTCTGTCTCTTCAGAGATATACTGTTCCACTCCATCTCTTAAGTTTTAAATATTTTATTGTTGTTAGGAAAAGTGGATGCCTCCTACAGCATGTTAAATATTTTGGTTTCTTCAGCAAGGAATAATCTGATCTTTGCAGGAAACAGCAAAGTGGCCTTAATATTATTCTTTTTAAGTTCCTTGTTCAAATAGGATTTTCCTTTACTCATTACTTTTCTGGAATAGGCATTGTCAAATTGACTACATGTGTAACTGTTTTAATAGGTGGGCCAGACCATGCTTTTTTTAATATTTGATCTTTTTCTAAGCTAGATATGAACTTAACTGTAACTGAGCATGTTGGTGAGTTTCTACTCTTAGAAGGTGCTTTCAGTGATCTATGTGCTCTATCAATTCCAAAAGATAAAGTTTCAGGTAGATTTAATGTTTTATGTAGCCAAGTAGTTAAGACGTTTATTATATTGTCTCTCTCATACTTTTCAGGTATACCATAAATTCTAATGTTATTTCATCTCAGTCTATGCTGCGGTGGTGGTGCTGCGGTAGCATTGTCGCCTCACAGTAAGACGTTGTCCTGTTCGATTCTCAGCTAAAGCGCCTTCTGTGTGGAGACATACGTGAATGGGTGTACCTTCGTTGAAGGTTGTACATTAGGGCTGGCAACTCAGTATGTAAAAATCTACTGCCAATCGTTAGCGGACCGGAGTTCTGCTGTGGCGACCCCTAACAGGGAAAAGCCAAAAGATACAACAACAACTATTTTATAAATCATCATTATTTTTCTATGAGCCACTTGTTTTGTTTTAAAAGAAATTCAGTCTGAGACTCACCTTGAGTTATTTTGCCTTCGTGATAATTCAGTCTCTTCCATATTATTGATTTGTGTCCCTAGTTGTTTCATAATAGCTTCAAAATGTTCCATCCTCTTTCTGATCTCTTCTTTGAAACATTCTAGTTTTGTATCAGATTTGTCTATTTTAAGTAATATATCCCATATACTAGATAATATTGACTGAATGTCTTTTTAACAGAAGAATCCTGAGTACCATTTCCTGAATGACTCATGTTAAGTCTCTTCTCTTTTAACCAAACAGTTGAAATTCTGACAGAAAAATGACTGCTTTTGAAGAACCTGAAGATATAAATCTTTTCTCTGACTATTAATGAATACAATTAGCTAGGAAGTATCTTCAAATTTTAACTTTTTGATTATATTTCTGGAGGAGAAAAGTTTTCAGTCATAGAGCTTTCACCAGTTGCATCTCTCATTTAGCCATCTTGGCCATGCCCCATCTGTTCTTAATACCTCTGATGAAACTATATTTCTAAATATATAAATGAAAAGCAAGTGCTACTTATTAATTCTTCTTTTAACCAAGTCAATTAAACATTATGTTAAGGTTCAATCAGTACCAGAACAATGAAAAAATGTCTGGCATTATAAAAATCAAACACTATAATACAAAGAACCAACATGGGCTGTGATGCAGAAATGTTTATCACAAAGAGAACATGATAATATTGCTATTTCCCATCTTGTGGTAAACTTTTCCAATTCTTAAACCTCACTACCTTTGAGATTTCTGACATTGGGGGCCTCAGTTCAGAAGGTAGTCTCATTGCAGAGAGATATATGATAAAGCAGTAATGCAGATGAGCAGTTAATGCAAATTAGACATTTCATCTCCCTTGGAAATGAAAGCAACTCCCATTTTATACTGTTGAGTGATTCAGATAATAACTCAATCTGGTAAATTTTCACTGCTTAGGGAAAAGTGAATGCATTCAAACAAATGAGGACATCCTTTCACTGGTATGCAAAAAGGTGCATTTCTGGTAACTTTAGGAATTATATGGAGGTGGTATTTCAAGGCTTGCATATGTGTACATGCATGCATTTATTTAGAAGTGTGAATGAAGCTGCTTGAGTGTGTGTGTGTGTGTGTGTGTGTGTGTGTGTGTGTGTGTGTGTGTGTGTGTGTGTGAGAAACTTTGTGCCTCTGTGGTTGCACTACAAGGTGTTAAGGAGGGAATGGATAGTCTGGATGTGTGATTGTGTGTGTGTGTGTGTGTGTGTGTGTGTGTGTGTGTGTGTGTGTGTGTGTGTGTGTGTGTGTGTGTGTGTTTAAGTAAGTGGGGGTAAATGGGTAAGCATTTACATGACTGATTAACTTTAAGGACAAGGCTTGTTTGTTGATGGATGGATGTGTGTGTGTGTGTGTGTGTGTGTGTGTGTGTGTATGTGTGTGTGTGTGTGTGTGTGTGTGTGTGTGTGTGTGTGAGTGTGGTGATGTATGGATTTGTTTTTTAATGATTTATGGCTTTCATTAAAATTAATAAAATTATTTTTGTATGTAGTGTTTTATATCATCATTACTCACAATATTTTTTATTTAAATCTTCATGCAATTTGTTAAAAACTAGATAAAGTATCATCTTTATCTGATGTTTCTTTTAAGATATTTAAAATGAGATTAGTATGAGCTCTTTTATTATTTTTTTTCCAATTAGCTAATCTATATTGATTTCTATGAGTCATTGAATAGTTAAATAGCAGGGTTACAATACAGTACTTTCCTTTATCATCATTAGTTTTATTTAGAAGGATGCAATTATGTTTTCATAGCATATGCCATTAAAATATTGAAAATATTTTTGTATCAAATTGGTTTCCTGTAGAAATATGACATTCCATTTATTTGTTTTCAAATACCTTGTTAGTTCTCTTCTTTTTTACTGCTGTTTAAACCATTTACATTAATAGATATAACATTCAGTGTATTTAAGTTTAGTATATGGGTCAGAAATGATGTAACAAATATTTTAAAGATTGTTGAAAATATTATTTAAGATGTAAGCAGTCAGCCACTGTAATAACTGGTTTTCCTTTTGTTTATAGATAACATTAAATAGTACTTCTTCCTTTCTGAGAAAGAATAAAAACAAAATAAATACAAATATTTTACTGAAACTAAAATATTTTTAATATTTAACCTTTCAGTCATGGATACAACAATTCCTAACCTGCCTACCATTCTAGGCAGATTAAGATTTAAATTAAATTTAAGAAACCTAGTCTGTTTAAGCCCCCTATACATCCATCACTATAAACTTTTAGACAACTATGTGAGAGAGATATTTATGCCTTTTTTTGAAAGGAACAATCATAGTAAGATGTTTAATAATATGTTAATGAGTGAAAGGCAGACACTTAATACTCTCATCAATGATCGATCAGTAGTGATTAGACCTGCTGATAAAGGAGTTTTGACAGTGGTCATGGATTGGCTGTTCTGTTTTTTAGCTATGAAAGTGATGTAAATGACCTTGGTGTTTATACTAGAATAAGTTGTGATGATATTTTAGTAATGGACAAGTGAATTTGGCCACCTTGAATGACTGTTTATTACATTGATATATTAATGTTGATTTGTTTAACTTTTGATATGTAGAAAACCCACTTATTCCCATCATTCAAGGCCTTTTTGAAATACACAAGGAACCTTTTAATCCCCCCTTTTGACCTATAGTGGCTGGGAGGAATTGGATCACAGAGACTTTTTCTATTTATATTAAGAAGCACTTGAGGCCATTGCTAGACAAGAATGTTTATATATTGAGAGACTCTAAGCAGTTTCTACAAGATCTTTATGCATTTTTGATACCCAGCCTATACATCAAGCATATATGTTTGTTACTTTAAATGTACAGTCATTATTTAGTAAAATTCCTAACCATTATGGCCTGGAAGCATTCAAGAACTATTTACTACATTTTAGTAAATATGAAAATATGTTTATTGATTTATTATGTTTATTTATGGAGATTGTTTTAGAAAATAATGTCATTTTATTTGATGTTTGTTATTACTTGCAAAATGGTGGCATGGCTATGGGCACATCTAGTGCGAATAGCTATGTCAACATTGTTATGGCTTGTTGGGAGGACGAGGCTATTATTAAGTATGATAGGTTTAAGTTAAATTTATTATTTTTTCAATGCTTTGTTGATGATTTATTTTTAATATGGAATGAGAGTGAAGATGAGCTACATGAGTTCTTTTAATATGTCAATAATTGTCTTCCTTTTTTGAAGTTTACTATTTGTAAATCTTATAATATGATAAACTTTCTTGACATAAACATCACTAGAGACAGGAATGGGAATGTCAATACAGGTGTTTATAAGAAATCATGTTCTAGGAATATACCTACATAAACAGATCATGCACAGAGGCCATGTTTTTGGAATGTGGTAACAGGGCAGGGCATGAGAGTATCCCAATTCCACGCAGATGAAAATTGTTGAAATCAGGTAATAGGTTTAGAGATAGGGGTTACAAAGATAATGATGTGTCATCAGAGTTAAACAAGGCCCAGAACATGAGAGGAGGTCCAGCAAAACTATCTGTTTAAGAACAGACATAGCTGAGATGCATTGGATTGGCAACTTACATATAGACATACCTCCTGGTCTTAACTCACATCTTCCTCTCCGACCCACTCTGAAATGGTAGAGATTGAAACACTGAACTGTGATTAGTTGATGCTGACTTTTAAATTCTTACATTGAGGAAAAATTACTAGATCTGATGAAGGGTGGCGCTATGTACCTGAAAGCACTTATATTTTAGTTTTAGCACCAGTTTGTAGTTATTCATTTATTAAATTTTAAGTTTTAAGAACTCAAGAGTTCATAGTATGTTTTAATTTTGTATGTGCCTTACCACGGTGGTTGTGATAATGTTTGCTATCCTGTAGATGCATATATATATATATATATATATATATATATATATATATATTCCCATCTTTTGTCTCTTTCTCCTCATTTCTTTTTTCCCATCTCTCTCCTTTTACTTTTTTAAATCCCATCCTTTTCTTGCTTCATCTTTCACCAGTGAGATCAAGATCAATCCCATTGTAAGCGTCTGTATAATAATATAAATTAAAAAGAAAAAAAATATATGCATAAGTAGTCTAAGAGCTGAAATTAACAGCTAAATGCATAACATAACAGGACATGTAAAATATTACTGCAAAGATTCTTTATCATTTTTTCAAAAAAATCTTGGATTACATAATAGAGTCTTTGAGTATTAAAATATCAACTCTAGTCTTAGGCATCTGCTAATAATTTTACTTACTTGTCTTTTTCATAGAATTAAACATTCAATATTACTTTATATTAAACATCAGTACTGTACTTTGCATCTGTAGCTCTTCTTTTTCTTAATCCCCATAATTCCATTTAGTACAACTCTTTGGATACTGTGGTGGTGGTGCTGCGGTAGCGTTGTCGCCTCACAGTTAGACGTTGCAGGTTAGATTCTCAGTTAGAGCGTCTTCTGTGTGCCGACATGCGTGAATGGGTGTTCCTTCGTTGAAGGTTGTGCGTTAGGCCCGGCAAGCCAGCACATAAAAATCTGCTGCCAATCATTAGCGGACCAGAGTTCCGCTGTGGCGACCCCAAACCGGGAAAAGCCGAAAGACAGTTTATGAGAATATAACTCTTTTAAACCATTCAGATTTGATCTAATAGAATATGTATGTTAACAGTTCAGTGCCCCTATCGGTAAATATTTTAATAACTCTAACTCACAAACATGCATGTAGTACATTAAATTAAGACTGTAACTTTGTAAACAAATAAAAATAAAGAGAGTTATAAGGACGACTATGAATGAAAACTACATTGAGTAAATAAGCAAATATTTCTAATAAGAACTTGAATAATTAATATATGCTATTAACAAACAAAATAATTCACTACATATTCAGCTATAGTCTATTAAGAAACATAAATCCATTACAGAACCATTAAGAGGCTTCTGTTACTCCAGATAACTGGATGGCCTTTGACTTTTACTTGATGATATCAGATGACTGCAGTATGAGTTTTTTATACTTCATATGCTCAAGAAGTTTTTCTTTTTTAATTTAAAACCACTGTTTACAGTGAAGACTTATACTCAGTTTGAAATTACTGGAGAAAAATGCAGAAAGGAAAAACGTTAACTCTGAAGAAGCTCATATATTTAATTTATTATGCAAATTGAAATTTAGTGGCCCTTAGAACAATAACTATATCAAAAAATATATGAAAACACAAATCAAAATTAAAAGATATCTAGCAGTCTACAAATATTTATAGGAAACAAGAAAGCCATTTTTCTTAGTACAAACAAATAAAAACTATCCATGTAGCAACTAAATTCCATTAGCATAGCATTTTGAAGATACACTGAAGAGAAATACAACAGTGCATTTATATTTACATATATAAAATTGCATCTGTTATAAACAACACAATTAACTCTGATATATTTGAAAATAACTATAGACTTAAAATCATTTGCAAATCTAAATAGGTGAGTGAAATTTAGAGAAATTATAACATTTCAGTACTGTGTTTTTTTGTATGATGGTAATATACAGATAGTATAAAAGAACTTGCATATTGTTTGTGATGAACTTAGTTTGCATATTCTATATCCAATTATGTGTATCTAGCCAACAATAAATAAATAAGGTTTTGCTAAGTATCTACAGTAAATGTAACATTAATCTCATTTACTGACACTCCCATATCTAACTTTCATTTTCTGATAGTTTATCTAATACAATAAAACATCAAAAGTGTAGCACTTTTTTCGTTATGCATTTTGAGGGAGGTAGCAATAGAGCTCATCTCTTCTGCGGATTTAATTTTTTTTTTTTTTGATTGATTGAATGATGCTCCTTCTTCCAGGAAGTCAAAGACTTTAATTGCTATAAACATTGTTATTTCAATTCTGGTTGGGAATAATAAAGTGACATTTATGTTATTCTTCTTGATTTTTTTAATGAAAGGGAGACATGCATTTCTTTTAGACATTACTTTTGCAGAATAGTCATTATGAGATTTAATCAGATTATCTCTTATTCTGATAGCAGGACTAGGCCAGGCAGATTTTAGTGGTGGACATAAACTTTACAATAACGGAATGTGGAGGTGCATTTTATTTTCTTTAATAGATACCAAAGCTGTATGGGCTCATTCAATTCCAAAGGAAAGGTATTTTAGCAAATTCAGGTTCTTATGAAGCCAGGCTGTTAAAAATTAATCATTTTATCTCCCTCATATTTTCTGTGAGTCCATATATACATTCTGATATTATTCCGCCTCAATCATTTTTCTATATCATCCATTTTCTCAGTAAGCCAATTATTTGGCTTCAATAAATACTCATTCATCAAAGAGTCTCCCTTCATGGTCATTCAGAGCCTTTTCCATGCTGTTGATTTCCTCACTTTGCTGTTTCATAAAATTACTTAATGAAACTATTTTTTATTTTTTTTTTTACATTCCTCTTTGAAATTATCCATTTAACATCCAGTCTATCCATTTTATTAGAGATATATTGCATAGTTACCATTAATGACTACAATTCTTTCTGCATTGTTGAATGCTTTTTGAATAACTTGTTCTGAAGTTTCTTTTCTTCTGACAGTTTACTGACCAGCTCTGACAAGAAAATAGAATATCAATACATTTTTGAATTTTTTTTTCTTCTTAGTTGAGAAATATAATCCAATAAAACATTTCTGAAAGAATACTTTTAGCTACTGTTAATTGCCAGAACTTAAAAATAAGGTTACAAGATTTCTAACTGTTGCTGCTCCCACTATGGTATCTTGCTCCCCCATAACCAGCATCTTAACTGATAATTTAGAATGTTTTAGTTATAGTAAAAATATATTATATTTAACATACAAGGCATACACCTTTTTAGAAGACACAATCTAGGGTATAATGGACGTATACATTTAAACAACATTACTTCAAGAAAAAAAGAACTTAAACTGTGTGATCTTACATCAAAAAGTAATTCCACACTTCCTACATTATCTGGGGTTCAAAATGTACAAATGTATGTATTAGTTCAAGAGAATGCTACCTTATTAGAGAAGACAGTATATCTCCTCAAATTAAGCAAACAATAATGTCCAACAGGGTGTTTGTGTGGGGTTGGGCCTCTACATTCCTGGAAGGGCATTAATTGCACTTTAACGCATACCCTGGAGGCCATTATTCTGCTTAGAAAATGGGGTCTCTGTAAAATTGTTGTGTTTTACTTATTTATTTTTTAAGTACTATATTATTTTTTATATATTTTTGATGTAACATAGTTCCTCTGCCTAATGTTTCAAACTTGCTGCAGCATATGTTAATGGTGTTGGAGGAAGCATTTTACATCCAAAATATGGGTATATATTATATGTTAAGAGACTTTTCTTCGAACATATAATCATTGACCCCAAAGGAGTGAATGCTCTAAAGAATGAATGGTCATGTCCACAAATTGTTTCCTTGGAAAAATTTATGGGGCTGTAACAAAAAGCACAAACTTCAAAACCCAAATCAAGTGGGGGGCTTTGACCACCACACCCTCTGATGTGGGGAGGCTGTGCCCCCCACACCCCCCTAACTAAATATACCAACTCCGTGATCACTCTATGTTGGGAAAAAGGGCAATTCCTAATAACCCCCAAATAATTTTTTTCCAGAGGAACAAATTCACGGATGTGGCCATTAACACTTTAGAGCATTTGCTCTTTAGGGGTCGATGATTATATGTTCAAAGAAAAGTCTCTTCGAACATATAATATAGACTCCCAAAATATAACACTTTAAAAACATCTAGGTACTTACTTTATTTTTTTTTGGTCCCTTACTCCTAAAACATTTGGTTTATTGAAAGTCATTGAAGACAGAAGTTACTAAATAATGACATACATTTGAGTTTCAGAGTTTATTTCCTTCAGAAAATTCATACTAACACAAATCCTTTATTTAATTAAAATCTGTTCTTATTTTTGAGCCTTTTTTCCCCTTTTATTTTAGTCTTTATCCATATTTCTTCAGTTGAAGGGTCCAGAGATATACAAACCTGTTTCTTGCTGGCAGTGGTAGATCTTGGGTCTATATTAGCATGTTGACAGGGCTGTTCATCGAATGCCCTTACGTTGACACATATAAAATGAAATGCCAAAATCTCAAATGGCCATAATAGTGATTTTTTTCCCAGGGAAAAAAATTGCTTGGCCGTTGTCTGGAATTTGCCGTTTCCTGCACTGTAGATCTTGGAGTTGGTATATTCAAGTAGGGTGGATGTGTGTGTGTGTGTGTGGGGGGGTGAAGTCTCCCACTTTATTTTCTCTGTCCGTTTTGTTTGTTTACTGTTGACCCAGCAATTATTTTTCCCCTGGGAAAAACATCCCTATTGTGGCCATTCCAGATTTTGGGATTTTGTTTTATATGTGTCGATGTAAGGGCATTTGAAGAACAACCCTGTCAACATGCTAATGTAGACCTAGATCTCACTCACTCTCTCACTCACTCTGTCTATCTCACACACACACACACACACACACACACACACACACACACACACACACACACACACACACACACAGTTTTTATTAATTGTCTTCTTCTTTTTCACATTTTATTTTTGCTAAACAGCAAAAGTGCTGTTTAGCGAGCATGAAATAATAGCAGCCATTCTGTTTTCTCAGTCCGAGCTCCATAGCAGCTTGATATGCTGTCATGAAGCGATAGACCTGCTTTTCAGCAGGCATTACTTGTACATTGATGCCCTGCTGGAGAACGTTCATTCTCCATTCAGGGTGTTGATGTACAGTTGACCCATTCTCTAATGTTAGATAAGTACTCCAGAAATGTATCCACAAGAAACAGGATTACTTAGTAGTTACTCAAATTTTATGGACTGGGGTGAAGAAAATTGTCTGTAGCAATTGCCTTTCATATATTGTTGGGGAGGCAGCAAATAATGTTAATGTATTTACACTCCCTGTGTCAGATTTGGTCTAGCAGGTAGATTCATTTAATCCAAGTTGTTTGTCTTTTCAGCTTTTCCCAGTTAGGGATTAACACATTGAAACTCCAGTCCACTAATGATTGGCAGCAGATTTTTATGGTGCCAAGTTGCCAGCCTGATGCCCAACCTTCATCAGTCACACCCATGTCTTTCAGAAGCCACTCAACCACAGGGAGGATATGCAGACGCCACATAGAAGGCACTCTAGCTATGAATCGAACAGGAGAACCTCTTGCTGTGAGGCAACAATGCTACCACTGTACCACCACAGCTTCATTCAGTTCATTCATTTAATCCAAGTGTACTTAAAAAAAAAAACTGCTTCAGAAGATGAAATGTGGTATCCTAACCATTAGGTTACAAGCTGATGATATATATAACATAGGCTGAATGTAATACCGCCGTCAGATCTGAAACAGGCACGTAAAAAATGAACATGTCATACCATGCAGTGTAAGTAAACTTCATAGTGACTGTTGAATCAAGCAGTTTATGAAATCAGTTATCTTGGATGAACAAAAGAAAAAAAAATGTAAATTGCATTCAGCAGCACAAGATCTCCTTGGATGCTATACTCAGATAAAAGAAAAAAGCATTGCTGCTATAAATTCAGTATGCTTTTGTTCAATTAGATATATTTACCTGACTATAAAAATCTAGATATGCCCTCTTTCTTTAGACATTTATTTATTTGTATTTATTTATATGTTATATAAATTTATTTATTATTTTCTTTATGTCCTTCTTTAGACAAGATGCAGCAGAAATAAAGGCAAATTATATAAAAGTCAAGAAGCCAATATGTGGAAAATCTCTTAAATAGAGTCTTTTTGTAGCTGCTTTGCACAACAAGAATGACAGCTGAAGACTGATACAACAGTTGGAATTGTTAATCTGTAGAATTATAACACCAGAATAAAGCAAACCTCTAATACAACTGGATAAGCAAATAAAGCAAGGCAGTTAACAATTAGAAAATCAAAAAAGATAGACAACTGGAAAGCCTTCTCCCTTTGAGCTGTATTTGTAACTAACATTTAACTACTACACAAGGTTTCCTATGTTCTTGTTGAATCTTGTGCGATTGACTCTAACACTGTCAATCCCCAATAATCAAGTTGCTATGGGCAAAATAAAATAGTGAAAGCTTCCCCCACCGATATTTTATGTGATAATCTCTGATCTGCATATTACACAAAGTCACACACAACAAGTAGCTGTTGTCACTCTTACCTTGTTACCTACAAGATTGCTTAGAGGTGATCTGTGTCTGGCATATAAGGCCGTTTTAGACTCAGCCTTGATGGAGTTGCTGCATATCCGTAAGTCAAACTCCACTCGCTCAACCCGCACACAAGGCCTCAACCTGGTCTGTGACATTAATAGAACTTGTTGGCAGGATAGATTTGTGCCCCAATGACTCCCCCATCTGTGGAACAGACATCATCTCCATGTCAAGCAGAGTACCTCACTAGCCCCCTTTAAGAAGAACCTGGACGCCTGGGTGTGAAACAGAAGATATTTCTTGGGATCTCACCTCTGTCCCTGCTGGACAGGGAAAACAGGTGCTGACTTTGCGGGAACATGGGTGAAATGTTGGCTAGGCTTATAAGGGCCTCTGGACCAATAGCCTAGTATCATCCTATGAACCTATGAACATATAAAATACAAGGAAAAGGACCACAATGTGTTCTATGAGAGAAAAAGAAAATTACAAGGACTACATATAGCTAACAGTAAATAAGGGGAGAATAAGGTCCTACCATAGCAAATGGAGGAAATAAAGCAAGAAACATACCTTTTGCTTTTCTCACCCTTAAAACACAGTTGCTGTAATGTATATTACTGGTAGAACTGCAAAGGATACAGAGGATTTGAAGTCACAATAGATAAGGGCATATACATACCTGACTGAAGTGTACATCCCCGATGATTATGGTGTGCACAGAATACATATGACAGTCCACACACCAAGTTCGAGACAAGGATGATAGCTAGTCCTATGTAAAAGTAATTAAAGCAACATCAGACAGACTGAATGTTTTCCTTTTAATACACAGCACGAGTAATGTGCACAACACATGGTGAAGAAGACAGGACAAAGGTCACTGACTCATTAAAACAGCAGTGATTCATATCGCACAAACACACAGTGAAATAGTACTAGTAAAAGAGGTAGAGACATTTTTCATGTAAGAGTAATCTGAGTAGGTATGCAGGGGAGTGTAACAATACCTGTTATAGTACAATAGCAAAGTTTCACTACAGCAATAATGGAATAAGAGAAGTAAAACACTGAGGGAGAGTGAAAGCCATTGAGGAAGGGAACATGGATGACGTTGAAGTAAGTGTTGAGGATAATTTGGAGACTGACAAACAGCACCATCAGGGGCTCTGGGTATCATGGACAATACCACCCTGTCACAAAACGGATGGTTCCAGCTATGTGTGGATTGATATATTTATGTGCAGGAATGTATAACAAAAGGGTATACATACTGGGCATGCATATGGAAGTTTCAGACAAATGCTATGGACTGGCAGTCACCATTGCTGAGGAAGGGTGACACAACTTTCCAAAAGCACCCTTCATCACCATGTTCCAGATTCAGAAGAAAAATTACTGTCAGATATGAAAGCTTACATCAAAGAGTGGCAACTACATTCTCAGGCCCACCTTTTTGTGACATCAACATCTGGACTAGACTCTGGATGATGAGGTGATGTAGCAATTACTCAGAGGTAGGAGTCTGAGGCAGTCCATTGCTTGTGCATGCAGATAAATGCAAGCCGATATCTTGGATATTCTGGCAGCAATGGATACATTTAACTCCAGACAGTTCTCACTAAGACATTGACATTTTATACACTTTTTGCTGAAGATAAGGAATATACATTGTCAGTGCTGTCACTCACTACTGCAGAGAACCTGAAGGATTGGATGCAGTCAAACTTGCTCATGATGGATGGCACATTTCCAGCAAAATCTTTGCTGCACAAGGAGCTGTACTCCATCCATAGCCAGGTTTGTGTTGCTGAAGGTGGTATGAAATACATGCCATATATGATGACCTTCATGAGCCATAAGAGTGTGGCTGCATATGACCTTCTGTTGGATAACCTGTTTCATTTGGCCAAGGGGTTGAATGTACACCTGTAGACTGTGATGATCAGAATGCTGCCAGGAAGATCATTGATCAATTCTTCCCTCAGGTTCAAGTCAAAGGATGTAATTTCTACCTTTACCAGATCCTATGGGGGCAGACATAGCAGTCTCCGCCTAACAAGTGCGTATGATATGGATGCAGGATTTGCTCTGGAAGCACGCATGATGTCGCCACTGGTACATTCCATCGTGTGATGTCCATGACACATGCAGTCTGTTTGTGTTATTACTGCATGATAAGCTGGCAGGAATCCTTGCTTTTTTAGTGAAAACTATCTTCTTAGCAAACCTAAGACGTATGGCACATGGTATGCCCACAGGCAAGTGTGCATCTGCCACCAGGTATCACATTTCATTACGGAACATTCACAATCTTGTAGAGGTTAAGTTACCAACTACACAAAATGTCATGGAGTTCTAGCTCAAAAGTTTGCACCTCATGTTGTCCAAGATCTTTGTCACCATCAGGGATATTCTGTGTGCCTTGCAGGGTGAGCAAGTCCATGTATACACCTTCAGAGAAAGCATTGATTGCGGCCAAGTGGAATCTCCAAAATACAAGAAGTTTGTGTGTGTGTGTGTGTGTGTGTGTGTGTGTGTGTGTGTGTGTGTGTGTGTGTGTGTGTGTGTGTGTGTGTGAAAACACTTAGCTAAGGCATGTTGTACTCAGTGGTGTGACTTCAGACATGGAAGCCTATGCACGTGCAATTGCACACAGTCTTTCACTGACACTGCTCTCGTGTTTCATCCACTGTTCCCTGCCTCTTTTGTGCTGTGCCTTTGACCTATGTTGTGTCTTCCATTTGGGATGTGCTGTTAAAAGCAATAGTTTCATTTGTTTGGCCATTATACAGCAATCAATGCATATTTATTGGATAAGTGGATATGCAAACATGTTTGTTTATGTATTTTGACACACACTGCTGTTGTTGTTTGCTAATAGTAAATGTATTTGTTTTATATGTAGTAATTTCATATTAGTTTAACAATTAATTAATTAATTATGAGTCTAGTTTCCTCTGTGTGCTCATAATCTTAATTTAAGACATGATTGGGGATCCCCAGTGGATATTTTACATGACAAATAACGCTTGCTGTTATGGTACATCATATTTGTGGGCTTGTGCATCTTATTGCGCTAATGCATAGCAATATATCATGTACGCATTTTTCATGCTTGTTGTACTTTGCTATGTGTTACACCTCTTTTGGCCTGTTAGTTCACAAAATCTGCATGATGCCAAAAATAATCGAGGGACAAAGACTCAAAAATAAGGGCAGACTTTAGATATTGCTCTTTTAAAAATAAGAAACTTGTTTGAATAACAGGATTTGTTAGCATGCATTTTCAGAAGGTTATAAAGTCTGCAGCTCAAATTTATATCATTATTTAGTGAACGCATTCATTAGTGATATGCTAGAAAACTGAAATTTATGTGGAGGACACCAAACGTATTAGACAAACATCTGGACATTCCATTAAAATCAAGACAGCTTAGGGGTAATAAGGTGTTTGTACTCCTTTAAATGTTAATTTTGCGATTTGTTCTATATTATGATCTGAAGCAGGGGAGGCCTCCTGTGTGCATGCATGCATCTTTCCTGCTTTGCTTCCTGTCTTGCATGGTGTGTAGTATTGTTGCTGTCCTGGGGCTTCTAGCACTCAGTGAGTACTGCTGTCCTGCCCTGTCACAGGTTCCTATTATGAAATTGAAAAGGCTGAAGATCAAATGGCCATAATATCGAAAATGCCATTCACTGATGTGTATTTTGTGAGATCGCAGTACAGTGAAGACTGAAAAATTTGCCCTTTCCTCACTGTAGTGCAATCTCAGAGTTGGTATATATATAATTAGCAGGGGATGGGGGCAAGTGAGTTTGAGGTATAGCATTTTTGATTTTTAAGCCATTCGAACGCTGGTCTTTTTGACGTTGTAATATAGAACCCCCTGTCACTCACACCCACTCGCTAACTTCCACACTTGCTCTTTCTCTCCTTTACTCTAACATTTATTCACTCAGTGCATGCATTCACTTTCTTAAACATCATTTTCATACATTTTCACTCAGTGCATGCATTCATTTTCTTACACATCATTTTCATACATTTTCACTCAGTGCATGCATTCACTTTCTTACACATCAGTTTCATACATTTTCACTCAGTGCATGCATTCACTTTCTTATACATCAATTTCATATACTTTCGCTCAGTGCATGCCTTTGCCTTCTTACACATCAATTTTATGCACTTTCACTCAGTGCATTAATTTGCTTTCTTACACATAGGTTCATAGGTATTTACAAGGCTAACGACCACAAGGGCCTTTTTAAGTCTACCCATGCATCCCAAATCTCTGAAAAGTTCAGACACCCTTGGTAGGTGTAAGCATGGGCCTGGGAGATGAACCATTTACAGGTTAACTGTGTCCATTAGAGACCTAGGTGCCAAATCAGGGATTAATTTATGGTTTCCCATCCAATTGTCCAAGTTGCACTAGAATTCGGTTAGGGAGAAACTCTGCTTCACATAGATAGGAAGCCTGTTCCATATACGGGGTAGACCCTGGGATACATACCTATCTCTGCAGCAGGTCCTATTTATATGACCGGCACATTGATTTAATACACTGACTCAGTGCATGCATTCTCTTTCTTACATATCAGTTTCATACACTTTCCCTCAGTGCATGCATTCACTTTCTTACACATCAGTTTCATAAACTTTCACTCAGTGCATGCATTTGCTTGATTAAAGACTTTATTTAACCACAGATATATGTTTTAACTATTTTCATTGGGAGGTTTGTGGTTTTAATTGATTTGTTCTAGATTTATTTTTCACATTCATTCAAACACTTCCTGTGTTCCAGTTAAGATTTGATTGGTCCAAGTGTAAAATATGTGTTTCTGACTGGAGCATTTTAAAATCATGTGATTTTCACTGCAGTTTTTAAATTATTGTTTCTTACACTCTAGTTAGATTCTGATGAAGTTCTGTGATTATTTTATTAAAGAATGAAAATGCTTAATCTTTCATTCAACTAGTCTTTAGAGTGGCTCTTCACCACCGATCATAGAATTTGTTGTGTGTTTTTTCTATCCATTAAATAAATACATTTTTTGTTTTGTTATCAAGAAGGCTTGGACATGACACAGGAAGATTCTAGATTAAGAGAATAAGGCTGACTGTAATCCTTATAAGTAAACACAATTTATGTGTCCTAGCGAAGTTGTAAAGTTTTCTCATAATACAAAATACATCATGGGGCAAGCTATAACCATGACTGTGAAAAGATTTATAGACGGTGTTCACGCCAACAAAATTAAGGTGCAGTTGAAAGATTTGTGAAGATATGAAAAAGAATGGAAAAAATTGTCAGTATAAATAACAAATGAACAAATAATTAAGCAATAACCCATGCCTGGGTGTGGGTAATGCTGGATTTACCCACGGTTGGTGTGGTTTGGTCACAAGGGTGAAGCCCAAGTGGCCAAACAAAGACAACCGTGGGTAAATCCAGTGTTACCCACACCCAGAAGTGGGTTATTGCTATAATACAATGATTTTATTTAAGAAAAAAATACTTACTTTTCTTAAATAATGGCATTGTATAATGCCTCCTTGCTGCCCTTAAGCAGCTGTCCAGTATTCTGCAGCAGTTCTGATGTACTGCGCATGCGTATGGTTACGCAGTACATCAGAGCTGTGTGTGGAAGCAATGGAGAAAGGAAGATCTCCGTTGCTTTTTAAAAGGTATCTCGCTATGTTAAAAGAGTTCAGCATAGTGAGATAGCTTTAATAAAAGCAACAGAGATCTTCCTTTCACCATTGCTTTTTTTAAAGCTGTTTCGCTATGTTAAACTCATTTATCATAGCGAGACAGCTTTAAAAAAAGCAACGGAGAAAGGAAGATCTCTGTTGCTTTTTTTAAAGATATCTTGCTATGTTAAACTCATTTAACACAAAGAGATAACAGCAATGGAGCTCTTCTGTTCTCCATTGCTGTCCAACACAAAAACAAAAAAAAAAGACTTATACTAATGGAAAAAGTCCGGGCGACCAGAGCTTTTTCCATTAGTATAAGTCTGATTTACAATAGGCACACTGACCAATTAGGGTGCACGTTTTGGAATATTAATGGGGGGGTTGTTGTATAATTAATGTTTTAGTATAAAAGTATTCTGAAAAGAGAGATTGTGAGGGTTTAAATCAATTATACAAGAAGATGTCACTAAGGTTTCCAGTTACAACTTTCATGTATAATCGCTTATGAGGAAGATAGTATAAGAGATAATATCTCTGTGGTGGAACAGTAGCATCTAAATGGCAGCACAGTTAATCTAAGCAAAGACAATTTTAGAACGTGGCCTGATCATGTGAGATTTACTTATTACTTACTTACTGACTATTTGTTGAAAAGGTGAGTGGACTGGTCTGCTGACTCTTTTTACCCATGATATGGGCTCAAAAAGCAATTAAAAGAGATATGATATACACACACACACACACACACACACACACACACACACACATAGATATATATATATATATATATATATATATATATATATATATATATATATATATATATATATGGGATCCGACATTCGTGTATAAGTCCTAGATCCATATATAATATATATATATATATATATATATATATATATATATATATATATATATATATATATATATATATATATACACACACACACACACACACACACACACACACACACACACACACACACACACACACACACACACACACACACACACACACACACATATTTACATTGCATATGATGAACTAAAAAGTAACCATACATACTCTGAGATGCATACTTGGGATCAACACATAGTTGGTACATACGGTGAAGTGCTGAAGGAGTAAAAGAGATCAGAGTAGTGTACAAATTATATCAATTGCACATAAGTAATATGCTGATGTTGTTGTTGTTGTCTTTTGGGTTTTCCCAGTTAGAGGTCGCCACAGCGGAACTTCGGTCCGCTAATGATTGGCAGTAGATTTTCACAAATGCCAAGGTGCCAGCTCGATGTTCAACCTTCAACAAAGGCACGCCCATTTGCACATGTCTTTCGAATGCCCACCCAACCGCGGGGAGGACATGCAGACTCCACACAGAAGGCACTCACTGCACTCCAGCTGAGAATTGAATGGGAGAACCTCTTGCTGTGAGGCAACAATGCTACTGCTGCACCACTACGGAAGTCCCAAATTAAAGTTCCTTATAGTATAAACAGCTAAGTTTCAACAAGATAATCACTAAAAGGGCTAAACGGAACTTAACTTTTAGTGGCTATTTTGTTGGAGTTTTATTGTTACCTCTTTTTAGGACATGTCTTTATTTATTTTGGTAAGTTTCAACAAGATTGGGTTGCGCTTGTTGCTGGTATTCTTAGTCGTTTGCGCAAATGCAGTAAGAATAACTATAATATTTGAGTGAGCAAAGCTAAGGAGCAATTCATAGAGGCTGTTTAGACTAATTCAGAATGCCTTATATATAAACTGTCTTTCGGCTTTTCCCGGTTAGGGGTCGCCACAGCGGAACTCCGGTCCGCTAATGATTGGCAGTAGATTTTTACATGCTGGCTTGCCAGGCCTAACGCACAACCTTCAATGAAGGAACGCCCATTCACGCATGTCGACACACAGAAGATGCTCTAACTGAGAATCGAACGTGCAACGTCTAACTGTGAGGCAACAACGCTAAGAGCTGTAAATAAGAATTTTTAAAGCAGTATAGGATAATGAATAGCTCTTATGATTCATAGACCAACATGCATTGTTAAAAACATTGCTGCACCTTGGATAATCTGCTTTGCAATCCACAAACTTGCCTCCAGAAATCTCTTCAGTTGCTTGTCCAGTTATAAACAAGCACTACAAAGACTCCTAAATTAGTATGCACAAGTACTACAATGACACAAAAGAAATTATTTTCCCAGTGATTGCTTCATCAGCCTGACTGTGTATGCTAAAGCATTTCAATGAAACCAAAATAAACGATTTCCCCAAATGATCCTTTAGTAGTTTGACCATGTATGCACAAGCACTTCACTAACACCAAAATTAACTATTCCCCTAATGATTCCTTCAGTAGTTTGACCATCAATGCACATGCACTGAAATAACAATAAAACAAACATTTATTGAAATGAAGTCAATAACTGTAGTTCCTTTTAAAAAGTATGGTAGTAATTATTAATTTTTTCCCTTTCATTCAGCTAATTATTTTTCTGCCTAACTCATGTATTCAATGTGTAAAGTGGTTGTTACCTGCATAAGTTCAATGTTTTGTATTCAAATGAGGACCGTTTATGTCTATCGATATGAATTGTAGTCATATACAAACATGTGATACTCTTTTTCATCATAATAGCTCTCACCCTAATGCTTATGCTTTAAGCAAGTTACATTTTTGCCTTAGGGAGGTGTCTTTACCAAACCACTTCCATATTCCCATAGTCAGCCTGAATGGCCTTGTTTGCATAAGGATGTAGTCCTGCTCTGGCAGATTATCGCTACAAACTTTTAAAGAGCAGGATTATGAATATTGCCCTATAACTTAGCTGTGCTGCTGGTAATTACAATTATGCCAGCCATTTCCTTTAAAGCAGTTATTTTTAAGGTTCAATTCAGATTGCGGTCTTGGCGTATGGCCAATACTAGCACATAAAAACAGAATGCTTGTTAGAGACTTCGTGAGATTTTTGGGCAGTAACTAAACACTGCTTTAAGAAAAAGACGTGCATATGCACACACATGCCTATATTGAAACAAAGTGATGCAACTGTGTATACAGCCAGGAAACAGAGAAATAAACTAACAAATATGTATACATCTCCAAAGGAACATTGGCTCTTTTACAATGCTTTGAGTGAATGAGGAAACATCCCTAATGTCTTCTGATTTCAAACCACAACTTTGACTTGGTAAATGGATGGATTGCAAAACTCAAGAAGAATACCTCAGTGTCTAAAGGAATGATAGCTAGTATCAATGCAGTGCGATTAACAGGGATACATCTGAAGGCAGTAGCTCATGTTGACAGAGTGGGTATTGGGCACTTACAATAACAAGTACAATAATTAAATGGAAATTCATATATGTGGGTTATCTTTGTAACTACAAAGGCAAGGTAAGATCCAAATACAAATTATGTGCTGTAGCTATAGATATGAGAGACTGTAGTATATAACCAAATATTGTGCTGTTGATATGTCTATCAGTGTTATGTAACTGTATGTGCAGAGAAGACTACATTTGCTCTGGAAAAATAATTGCTATGTAGTGTACATGGTCAACTGATAACATGTTTCAAATCCATTACTGCTAGCATCATCCAGAAAGTTATATTTGCAAGAAAGGGAGAATATTTTGGGGCAGCAAATTGTGAAAAAATGACATCATCTACAAGACAAATTGCCAAGACTTAAGGCATGGATAGAGCAAGTAATCCTGGGAACAGAATGCCGGAAAGAACAGCAGAAAGAAGTCCGCATAGTCCCCATATCAACGAAGGCAGACAAAATAAATTCCAATCATAGAACTAGACGTCTACATGATTTAAACAGAGTATTATTGCATTTAGTAAATAAATTGCACTAGCATAATAAACATGTGGACATGGACATTTCCTTTTCTGCCTTATGATGTCTTTTATAAATAGCAAACAACATGTTATACATCACTTAAATAATATGCAAATTAAATTACTTATGTCTTAGCTGAGTGCATTCAATCTTTTCAGACAATCAATAAACTCACTCAAAAACAATATGTGAAACTGATGAGTATATTTTAAATTGAAAATTGCAACAGTTCTGGCTTATGATAACCTAAATAAACAGCTTAGAAATTCTCATGTTCCTGTAATATCTTTTCAGTGTATACTGCCTCGTCTCCATCATATATTTTTCCTACCTGATTTTTTGTTTCAAAAACAGGAAGTTTGGTGAAACAAACAAAATAAAAGATGGTTATCTGCTCTAAAAGCAAAAGGAAGGGAATAAGTGTCTCTCTATATTCTAATTGAATTCACACACACACGCGCACACACACACACACACACACACACACACACACACACACACACACACACACACACACACACACACACACACACACACACACACACTCACATACACACGCACACACGCACATACTCATACACACAGATGCACACACACACACACACATACACACACATACACACACACACACACACACGCACACACGCACATGCACACGCACACATGCACATACACATACACACAGATGCACACATACACACACACACACACACACACACACACACACACACACACACACACACACACACACACACACACACACACCTATTAGCAGTAATAAAAACATGCAGGCAAAATGCACCAGGCAAGAATGGTTCATTTGAATACTGGTTTATAATTTAAATAGTGGGTTACAATGAAACAAATATATATAGGTAAACCATGTAATGCTATAATCATGGAACTGAAAAAGTTCAAATTCAGCTTCAGCTATTTTAGAGCTTCTGACAAGCTATCTAGAGGCATACAGATGTATATTGTAATGGAATCTTCCTTAAAACTTGGGCTTAAAAGGAAAATTCTAAAACATAAGTTTATGATACGATACAGCAAACTAGACAATCCAGACATAAAATGGTAGTCTATAAGAGTACTGATGCTTGGAACAAGCACAGCTTTGTTAGTGAAGAAGCCCTGGAGTACAGTAGTTAACTATGCAGGAGGTACTATTCTTATCAGCAATACTGACAGTAACAAAACCATACACAACAAATACTGCTTACTTTGAGAAGCCTTTGACAGAGCGTGAATACTGCTGTGGAAAGTCACATATATTCATATAGTTCATATCTTACTTAGAAAGAAACTTTAATTTTATGCAACATCTGCATCCGCTCTTTTTTATCATTTCCCATGATATCTTAAATTTTCAAGTTCCCCACACTTGAATATTGACCCCTGAACTAGTATTGCACTGACACACTGTCACACTGGTCTCTTCCTCTGTCCCATAACTAATACTGTATCCACACATCATGACACTGATCTCTCCCCCTTCCCCAGAATAATTACTGTAATCATATACCATCACACTAGTGTCTCCCCCTGCCCCAGAACTACTATTCCATTCCTGCAGCATCACACTGGTCTCACCCCCTGCCCCAGAACTATTACTCTAATCATGTACCATCACACCAGTCTCTACCCCTGCCCCAGAACTATTACTCTATTCTTGCACCATCACATTGTTGTCCCCCCTGCCCTAGAACTATTACTCCATTCCTGCACCATCACACTAGTCTCTCCCACTGTCCCAGAACTATTCCTCTATTCCTGTACCATCACATTGGTCTCTCCCTCTGCCCCAGAGCTATTACTGTAATCACGCACCATCACACTGTTCTCTCCCTCTGCCCCAGAACTATTACTCTAATTATGCACCATCACGCTGGTCTCTCTCCCTGCTCCAGAACTATTACTCTATTCCTGCACCATCACACTGGTGTCTTCCCCCTGCCCCAGAACTATAAATCTATTCCTGTGCCATCACATTGGTCTTTCCTCCCTGCCCAGAGCTATTACTCTAATCATGCACCATCTCACGGTTCTCTCCCCCTACCTGAGAACTATTACTCTATTCCTGCACCATCATACTGGCCCCTGCCCCAAAACTATTAATCTATTCCTGCACCATCGCACTGGTCTCTACCCCTGCCCCAAAACTATTACTCTATTCCTACACCATCACACTGGTCTCTCCACCTGTCCAGAACTATTACTCTATTCCTGCACCATCACACTAGTGTCTCCCCCTTGCCCCAGAACTATAAATTTATTCCTGTGCCATCACACTGTTCTCTCCCCCTACCTCAGAACTATTACTCTATTTCCACACCATCGCACTGGTCTCTCCCCCTGTCCAGAACTATTACTTTATTCCTGCGCCATCACACTAGTGTCTCCCCCTTGCCCCAGAACTATAAATTTATTCCTGTGCCATCACACTGTTCTCTCCCCCTGCCTCAGAACTATTTCTCTGTTTCCACACCATTGCACTGTTCTTTCCCCCTGTCGCAGAACTATTACTCTATCTCCACACCATCGCACTGGTCACTCCCCCTTGTCCAGAACTAGCACTGTACTGATGCACCATCACATTAGTCTCTCCTTCAGACCATGAGGTAGCTTTTTACTCATGTACCATTGTACTTGTCTCTTCCTCTGCCCCTGAACTACTCTGTACTAGTGCACCATTGGCACCCGAAGATCACAACCCCTAACAACTTGCACCCACGTCACCCACCCCACTTAACCTACTCTAGCAATAGTTCTTTTCTGTACAGCATATTCTGTGAGGCAAAGAAGGTATAGTACACAGAAAACACCATGTAAACAAGAAAGAATATTAAAATCTGTGCACTGACTTCCATAGCCAACTTCTTTCAAAAGTGAACCCTTACACTCTTATTCCTCTCACTTTCTTACTATACCCTCTGCTTTCATCTTTGCATAGATTATTCCATGTCTTTCTTCATACACTCCCTCATACTCATTCCCTCCTGCCTGTGCCTTTCTTCCTTGGCAGCCAAAGAACTTCTCCTGCTCGCCGTCTTTTCTGTGTATTTTTTTGTTTGATTGTTACTGTATCTTTTTCTCAGTTACTGTATCCTTTGCTCATTCTGTAAACTAGGCATTCTCTCATTTACTCACAGCTAGCGCACTCCTAACTCATTCTTGATACACTGTTTAAGAACAGTGCAATCTCCTCCTCTTTGATCTCATACCATCCTATGTCAATGTTTCTGTCTTTGTGCTTCACATCTTTGCTGGTGATGTTGACTGTATGATGGCAGAGCCCCTGTACTACAGATTGATGGACGCATCGTATCCTCCTCACTTTCTAGATTCCTTCACACTGATCCATCAAAAACACACACAATTTTCATTGTGCATCCCTCTTTCAAAATATCATTTCTGCCTTCTGATTCTTATTTTAATTTTTTGCCCAGAATACAGTTTCAAACCTCTAGCAGTTTATAATTTTATCCTAGGACAGAGAGTGAAAGACCACAGGCAGGTTAATGAAAAGGGTTTACTTCCATATCCTTCTATGTCTGTGAGGTTGTGCATATGTTGTTTCTAGATTTTTTTGATTTAAGAAAGTGATGAATAAAGTGCTCAGCCTTCCCATCTGTGAGTATTCAGAATTCAGTGTCTACAGTGTAGCTCCACTAAGTCCATTACAGCTTTGAAAGAGCAGATTAATAGTCTTAGCTGCGGTTGTGAACATTTCCCTTATAGGTTCATAAGTAAATACCAGGCTATCTGACCATGTGAGACATTTTAAACTTCACGAATATCGCTTTTCATGCTTGAATTTACCTATTTGGTTAGAAAATGGCCTCACCTATTCCATGCCTGGGAGTTATATATTACCTTTAATAATAATAACTGACATGATACCATAGATAATTTGAGGGGACCCATGCATCAGATAAAGCATTTAGGAGCTTCCCTGTCCATTAGTGGCACAGGGAGCAGTCATGGGGTAACTTTTCTGTTTCCCATCCATAGATCCGAATTGCACTTAATATGAACAGGGATGTGCTTTGTATAATATGGATGGGGATTTTGTCCCAGGACAAAAGTATCTATTGCAAGATAAATATGTCCCTTCAAATTATTCTTTTGATATTGCATAAGCAGTTTAGATTACTAAACTAAGTATTTCTCATACCATTTAACTTAGTGATGTGCAGGATATCCATCAGTAATAAGTCAGAGGATGCCTTGGATGCCAGAGACAGGTCACTTCTTAACAGTCTGTATCTGCTGAGTATAGTGACAGGGCTTTGAGTCTGTCCATGTACGACATGTTTTTTATGCCCTGTATCCTTTTAGTAAGGTATCTCTGTGGGCATTCCAGTTTTTGCATCTGTCTAGACAGATATGTGCCAGATGGGCTGGGAGGGTGGCCTAAAGGTTAAGGTGTTTGCCTTGTAAGCACAAGGTGCAGGGTTTGAGTCTCACAAGGGATAATTGGCTAGGCTTAAAATGGCTCACAAGGGCAGTTAGCTTAGTGTGAATCTATGAACCTATGGGGGCATTATACTCAATGATTGGGCTAATGAGGGCTGAGTAAAAGGGGACAATGGCATTCCTAGATCTAGACACAATCCTTTTAATTATATGCTGTGCAATATAAAAGGACATTCTTATGACAATGGACATATTTTGGTCAAAAGTTAGGTCACTGTCTACATAAGTTTCCAAATTCTGAAAAACTTGTTCAACTCTTAGAGGTGTATTGTCAATGTATTAGTTCCCTGGAGTAGATGACTTCCAAAATGATACGATAATGTATGTTTTGACATTTACTTCCAGTTCATGATTTTTGGCACCAATTATTTATTTAAGGTAAATCTTCCTGCAGGATGTTACATCATTCATGGATTCAGTGATTGCTCCTTGCTTGCAGTCATCTGCAAAATGAGTCAGTCATAACCCATTGGTATTGATTTTTACTTTAGAAAAGTAGACCTCACTAAACATCATGGTTCAGCTTCTCCTTCAGTCAGGAATGTGCTAAGTTATGTTAGTATTAGATTCACATCTAGGCAAATAAAACAAATATGCTTTTTCTAGCCTGTCATGAAATCATATTATGCACACACATAGACACATACATATATATCTATATCTGGGTCCTCTTCAAATTACCGAAACGTCAGTTCGCCGACACGCGGAAGAGGAACACGAAAGGACCGACAACGCAGTTGACCGACATGCTGAAATCCCGACAGCTGGAAGACCGACAAGGGGAACGTGTAAGCGCGACTTGGTAAGTATGCGATAGTGAGGGATTTTGGATTAGGGAGCAGACAGGTAAGTGTGCAATAGTGAGGGATTTAGGGTTAGGGTGTGTAAAAGGTGAGCGTGCGGTAGTGTCGGAGTTAGGGTTTGGGTAATGTAAGTGTGTGTTAGTGACGGGTTTATGTTTTAGGGTGGGTTAAGTAAGTTAGGAATAGGGTGCAGGTAGGGTATGTGTCTGGTACTGTCGGACCTTAGGGTTAGGGGTGGGTTAAGTGAGTTAGGGTTAGGGTGCAGGTAGGGTAAGTGTGCGGTAGTGTCGGACCTTAGGGTTAGGGGTGGGTTAAGTGAGTTAGGGTTAGGGTGCAGGTAGGGTAAGTGTGTGGTAGTGTCGGACCTTAGGGTTAGGGTTTGGGTTAGGGCTAGTGGATATGTAATGTAGTGTAATGTGTTATTTACGTTTAGTGTGTCGGTGTAATGGTGTTCGGTGTTTTGCGTTGTCGGTATTGTGTGTTGTCAGTTATTTGGTGTCGGTGGTTTGTGTGTCGGCGAACTGGCGTGTCGGTGTTCTAAAGTAGACCCCTATATCTATATCCCATATATATGGGTCTAGGACACATGCTTGACTAGCATATGTCCGAATCATAAAACATCGAACACACATACACGAAAGCACTTAACATCGAAAAGTGATTCCGTGTATGTGTAGTTCAAAAAAAAATCTACGCTTCTGCAGGGGGGCTTAGCCCACCTGCACCTCCCATGTGGGGGACTGTGCCCCCCACACCCCCCCTACTTTATTATTCTCACTCCGAGATCGCACTACAGTGGGGAAAAGGGAATTTTCCCTTACCTGCACTGTAGTCCAATCTACAAAACAGGCACACATACACGGAAGCGCTTGTCGATGTTAATCGCTTTCGTGTATGTGTGTTTGATGTTTTGTGATTCGGACATATGCTAGTCGAGCATCTGTCCGTATCCCATGTAAATATATATATATATATATATATATATATATATATGTATGCATGTGTGTGTGTTTATATGTATAGGTTTTCTCAGTTATGTTGAGACACCCATATGTCAAACTTCCAAACATTGATCACAATATGTTGACATGCTTCCATGTATGCACTAAGATATAACCTCAGTGCATTAAAAATTTAAAATAAAACAATCAACAAAACATTGTTTTTTGCAGAGGGCAAGCCCTATGCACCCCCACATCTGCCACTAATTATATATAATAACTGTCACTCATTCATCTTTAACACACGTGACAAGAAAGCTGTGGGTTTTTTTTAGATGCTTTAATACTTAGAAACACATCAGGATGGATAGCAGCATCATAAAATATGAACGAACTAGTTAACAGACAGACCTTATGTACATACATGCTTACATCTCAACGGCTTACTACAAAATGGCAGTCTAGCTTGCACGTGCTCAGTATTTATACAATTGTGCAAGCCCAAGGATAGCTTCTTAAAGGTATATACACACATATTGATCTACCTCAGTGGTGCACAACTTCCAGCCTGGGGGTCAAATCCGGCCTGCCACTCTACGCCATTCAGCCCCCAGAGAGTAACAAAAAAATTTAAAAAAGTGAAAAAATGTTATGCCTTACTCCAGTCATGCAAACTTTCCAGCACGTGCTTACTTATTTAATTGACTATAGTTGTGCACACCTCTAATTTTAGCTATGGAAGTAACTATTCTTTCTTGTTTATAACTTGTAGTCTGTAAACAGAAGTAACTTTCTGCAAGAGTTTGTAATAAGTCATGGCTGCAAGCCAGAATAAAGTTAAATGCAACATTGATGTTGTAAACAGACAATTTCATGACTGCTGTCTTAAGTAAAAATGCCAGTCACCTGTACCTATTGTTAACTCATAACGACTTATTATGTTTTGAGGTGGCCCGCAGATGCATTAAGAATTTGTGTAGTGGCCCTTCCCACAAAAAGGTTGTGCACCACTAATCTACATCTGTAGCTGTGTGATCTGACTGAGAAAGACATTATCTCAAAAGCTTTGTGTTTTGTGTGCTTTTATTAAACATGGTTTGGATGTTGGACTCCTGGTTTGTTTTTTGGCTGTTCTACTTTTTTACCATTTGGAGTCCTTTAGCTGCCAGATAAGTTTTTCTGTGTTTAGCTGTGTGATCTCTCAGCTCATCAAGATGTGTGGAAGAAAAATGTCTCACTTCCATGACTTCAAAATCAAGGTTCTTATTCTCATGCTCTTCTGTGATGTTTCTGGGTGATCTGAATAATGTATCAGCAAAATAAAAAAGTTTGCCTTTCTTGTTGACAAGATTGAAATTAGACTTTTGTAATCTCAGGATTATACATTGCAGTCTGGCTGGAGCTGAATGACTTACTATGTTTTGAGGTGGCCCGCAGATACATTAAGAATTTGTGTAGTGGCCTTCCCCACAAAAAGGTTATGCACCACTAATCTACATCCTCAGTCTTAAAAAGACTGCTCTTTGAAAAAACAATATTCGAGTTAGACATGCCTTACTATATACATTAGAAACAAAACACAATGTTAATGTCCAAGTTGCTTCATATCTGTTTCAGGGATTATAGATGTGACCATATTTCATAACATAACAGCTGGGACCAAATTTTGCAACAGGGACAGTCTGAGGTGCACAACTCATATCAGGAACTTCTGGATTCGTCACAAGAACAGGAATGTCCTCTGGAACCTCCTCTGGAATTGGAACACTAGACAACTCACTCTGAGATAAAGAGTCTTTCTCACAGGCTATGTCCTGTGTTACAGGCTCAGACACCAGTCTCAAATCTTTCTGATTCCAACTAAAGATTGCTCCTTGTGATTCCACAATGTAAGATCTTGGATCTGGACAGATACTCTTCATGACACCAATCTGATTATAACCTTTGGATGTTTACATGCTCCTTCTCATAATGGATTGAGCAGTTTGCTGGTCTTATTGTAGTAGGACTTCTGGGTTAAGCGCTTCTTCAACAGACTGGCTTTCACTAACCTGTTGCTCTTGACACATGGAACCAGCAATTGACTACTGATAGGTAACGTGGTTCTGATTTGTCTAGAAAGAAGTCTGAGCAGGTGAACCAAGATGTGTACCACAAGGAACATTTCTGAGACTCAAGAGATTCAGGAAAACATCACTATTATCTTGTTTTGACTTCTCTAGTAATTGTTTTGCACTTTGAACTGCACGTTCTGCCAAACCATTTAACTGAGGGGACTCTGGACTATTTATGACATGAGTAAAGTCCCATTCTTCAGCAAATCTTTTGAACTGTTGGCTTATAAACTGCGTGCCATTGTCAGAAATAACTTTGTGTGGACTACCATGGACTGCAAAATAATGCTTCATCTTAGTAATGACAGCACTGGAGGCTACATTAGGAAGTAGGTCAATCTTGAACCAATTGGATTAAGAGTATACTAACACCAAATAATGTTGACCATTCCACTCAAAAATATTGGTGGCTGCTGTTGACCAACGTAGATTTGGAATTTGGTTCAGCTGAAGTGGTTCCTTCTGTTGATGTGTCTTTGTACTATTACACTCAGAACAAGATGAAAGTACTCTCTCAATGTCTTGTGACATAGAAGGCCAAAATACTAACCCTCTCACCCTTCATTGGTAAATTCGGTTCCTGAGTGACCACAACACAAGATAGCAATGTACTCTGGTTGCAAGGACTTTGGAACAATTACTTTTGGACCTTTCATAATGATACCTTTGACAGGCAAAACCTCATCTCCATATAGAAAATAAGGCTTTATTTCTTGAGATAGACTGGATTGCTTTGATGGCCATCCTTGAATAATAAAGTGGTTGAGCCTCTGTAAAACTGGATCTGTAGCTGTGTGATCTGACTGAGAAAGACATTATCTCAAAAGCTTTGTGTTTTGTGTGCTTTTATTAAACATGGTTTGGATGTTGGACTCCTGGTTTGTTTTTTGGCTGTTCTACTTTTTTATCATTTGGAGTCCTTTAGCTGCCAGATACATTTTTCTGTGTTTAGCTGTGTGATTTGTCAGCTCATCAAGATGTGTGGAAGAAAAATGTCTCACTTCCATCACTTCAAAATCAAGACTCTCATTCTTGTGCTGTTCTGTGGTGTTTCTGGTTGATCTGGATAATGTATCAGTAAAATAAAAAAGTTTGCCTTTCTTGTTGACAAGATTGAAATTAGACTTTTGTAATCTCAGGATTATACATTGCAGTCTGGCTGGAGCTGAATGCAAAGGCTTTCTCAAGATAGTGACTATAGGTTGGTAGTTTGTTTTCATCTGGATAAATCTACCAGAAACATAATCATGTAACTTCAAACATGCAAACACAAATGCCAGAAGCTCTTTCTTGATCTCGCCATACTGCATCTTAGTTTAAGTAAGAGTTTTCAGTGCATAGGCAACAGATTGATCCTCTTGTAGAATGACTGCACCGAGACCAAATGTCAAAGCATCACAGGAAAGTTTGAATGGTTTGTGAACATCATAATATCTGAGAGTTGGTGGATTTGCAATTCTCTGTTTCAGGACATCAAATGCTCTTTGGTGTTGCTCTAACCAAGACCAGGGTATATCTTTGCATGTCAGCTCTCTGAGTGGTGCTAATTGTTGGCTCAAATTTGGAATGAACTTGCCTAGGTAGTTGACCATGCCAAGAAAATGTTGCAGGGCTTGAACATTGTCTGGTGCTGCCATCTCGAGAATGGCTGTTTGCTTAAAAGGGCCTAGTCATAAGCCTGAACTCATAAATAAATAATTAACATAAGTAACTTCTTGTACCGTAAACTTACATTTCAGTGTATTGAGCTTAAGATTCATTTGACGTCCCCTTTCTTGAACTTTTCTGAGGTTTGTGTCATGCTCTGCTTCATCCTGACCTCCTACTAGTATGTCATCTACTATCAAAGAACAAGGATGCCCTGAAAAATGTTGCTCCATTGCACATTAAAAAACTTCACTTGCAGAATTTATCCCAAATGGCATTCTTAAAAATCTGTACCTGCCAAATGGAGTAATAAATGTGGTGAGCAATGAGGATTGTTTGTCAAGCTGAATTTGCCAAAACAAAGACTTTGCATATAGGTTAGAAAGAAATAGTGGCATTTGGCATCAAGGTTGCAACTTCTTTGACTGTGTGCATTGGATGATAAAGGATTTTTAGTGCTTTGTTCAAATCTCATGGATCAATGCATATTCTGATGTCATCTGAGTTTTTCTTATGAGCTACCACCATGGAAGATACCCATTCAGTTGGAGTTGCAACAAGACAAATCACACCTTGTCTCACCATTTTATCTAACTCTATCTGACTCTGTCCTGCATGGCGATTGGAACTTTATCTGCTGGCCTGACAACAGGACGGATCTCTGGGTCTAACATCATGGAGTACACAACTGGAAGCTTGCCTACTTTGTTATCAAAAAATCTGCATAGGTAGAAAAAAAAGTACCGGGCAAAATTAGAGTAGTGGTCTTTTAAGCTAACATGCTGGACTTCCTTATTAAATGAAAGCAGTCCCATTTTCAAACTGTCTCTGAGCCCTAATAATGACTGGACATGCCTTTTGACCACATAAAATAATACGTTGTACCTTCTTCCAGCAGAGTTACATGAAAGCACTACTGAGCCTTCAGTCTGAATTTCTTCACCTCTGTAAGCAACAAGCTTCACACACCTTGCCAAATCAAGCCTTTCACCATGATACACTCTTGCAAATGTTTCTGACACAACATTGTACTTGGAACCTCTATCAATTTTGAGCTCTGTGGGTTTGCCATTTATCCAAACATTACAAAATACTTCATTCTTTGCCCTTAAATATAGTGCATTGACCATTTCATGAAGCATTGACACACCATCAACATAAAGAGTAGCCCCAACACTATATCATGGCTTTCTAATTGATCAACTCTTTTCTTAAAATGTTCCCTTTTAATAAATAATGTTGGCCTTTTGATTTACAAAACCTTTTGAAATGGTTCCACTTACTGCATTCGTGGCATTGTTGACCAAAATCTAAACATTTTCCCTTTTAGATTCATGACTTCCATCACAATTATGACAGTTAGCAATAGCTAGATGGGGGCCATTGCTTTGAGTTTGCTGACTCACTCTTATGCGTCACTGAGACTGTGCAAACTCATGTTGATAGTATGCAGCATGTTATTAAAAGAAACAGGCCCACGCTCATGGCAGCAACTGTAGCCCCTGCAGCACTCACTGGTAAACCCCAGAACTTTCTAGCAAATTCCAGAGTTTGAGCACTGTCAGAGGTCTCTGTGCACTACAATTAAATACAGAGCTTGTAATAACATTCAGATGCATGATATACTATTCAAAATACTTTGCAAAATATGCTCTGCAATAGCTGTATTCTACAAAATATGCCTTGTACTGGCTGTACTTTTGCGAAATAGCTTTACTGTAACATTGCACAAACATGTAAACACTTTATGCACTTCTGATAACTGAGATATCTTTGCTTAATATGAAAAATACACGCTTTGTGAAAATGCAGTAGTTTCCCTTTATTTTATTGGTTTTATGCAATTCAGTCTATTTCAAACATTTTCCTAAGTAATTTGAATATTTTATCAATATTGTACATATGAGTTTATGCAAATATCATTTAGAACATTCTGTATGCCCCATTTCATATTATGTGAAAAAGAAATTGTACTCAGCAAATTTTTATACCTGAAATTTGTTTCTGACCTGTTTGGCGAAGTTTGCACATTTAGTGATGATTCACTCCTGTATATTCCTCCTGCTCTAAGCAAGTGCCTTAAGTCATTTTAGCCATGCTGCCTTTAACGTCATGCCCCTTGGATATGCCATTTCTGATTCCATGTTCTTTAGACATGCCACTTCTGGCACCATGTCGCTCATTTGTCTCTAACACATATGACAAAACGGCTGGGGTTTTTGTTTAGATGTTTTAATACATAGAAACACAGGATGGATAGCAGCATTACAAAATATGAACAAACTAGTTAACAGACAGACCTTACATACATACATGCTTACATCTCAATGGCTTACTACAAAATGGGAGTCTAGCTTGAATGTGCTCAGTATTTGTACACTTGTGCAAGCTCTTGTATAGCTTCTTAAAGGTATTTACACACATATTGATCTACACTAACTCTAGATTACACAAAGGGCATATTTCCAACCCCAAGAATTGTGCGATCTGACTCACCTATTATGTGGTCAAGTAAACAGATGTTGAACAATACACACGCACACACACACACACACATATATATATATATATATTCATACAATCATACATAAAATCATATTTCTTTCTTTCTTTTATCTTTCTTTCTTTCTTTCATAATGTTCTCATTAAAGAGGTGGAAGACAGATGTATTCCAAGGAATGAGAAACAGCTCTGAGATGATGTCACCACCCTTCCAGTCCTTCAGCAAAGTCTTTTAATAACACTTCTTCCCAGCCTGCCCCTTTCCATTCCTAATTATCCTTATTTAAGACTAAAGAGTTGTAGGTCTGCTTCTGCCAAGGAAATAATTTTCAAGGACAATTATGGACATCATAGAAAGAGACCAGGTAGTGGATTTCTTAGTTCTGAAACTGTCAGAAAGAGATCAAACTCTAAGAATATTATCCATTTATAGACTCAGCTACTACTACCCAAAGAGATGATGCATATTGCTTTGTAAGGGAGCAGGGACATAGGTCCAGTTCCAGTATGGTACTAGACTGAAGAAGTTAAGGTACAAAATTCTGCATTGTATTTAAGTACTTTTAGCCTTCGATTAGTTACTTGAACTTAAGTGACTCACTGTCAGCCCTGATCCTACTCTTCCTACAAGACTTCTTGACATCATCAGTGATTTGTAATTGCTACTACTGATATACCATTACGTTGGACTCGCACAGAATTTCCACGTTCTTTGATCGCCATAGACAACACTTTCACAACAAGCTGCTTCTATTTGATCTTTAATTTGTTGTAGCAGTTTTACCAAGACATTTTCTTGGTTGCAGATGTTCTACTTTAGCTTAGACTTCTGAGGTACTTCCAACTCACTTATGTTTGACTTTAATAAAGATCTCATGACAATAAGGTCTGCTTTGCTTTGCTTTTTGGAATCTGTTATCACTTTGTCTTCCTTATTTCGAAAGGGTGAATAAGTCCAGGGTTCTGGCTTTATATCATTGTCATGAAAAACGTTTCAGGCCCATGTTGTTTTTCACTTTTCTGTATCTTATGGTGGTGACATTGTCATCTTACTTCTACAACACTGTCTTAAAGTGGATGGATAGCTTCTTCCTTCCTTGTCTTGGAAATTTACCACTGACTTGCACACTGCTAAGTCCTTCACCAAAGCCTTGAGACAGACTTTCACTGCCTCCTTCTACCTTCCCACTTCAGTCTCTGAATTTATATACATCTTTGACAGGGATGCAGATAGCTTAATGGCATATTGGACCCAAGTCATATTATTCAAATAGACAAGAATCTCAGCTTCATGTTCCTAAAAGAATGATTGATCTCCTAGTACTGTTACTTCTTAAGCCCAAGACCATCGTTGTGAAATTAGATAATTACTTTGTAATACTTGAAAAGCAGGAAGGTTATATAACTGTTTCCAGCTGTTCTGCAGGAAACAATACATACTCAAGAATGGCTATTAACTACTTTTTTTTTTGTAACAGTCTTTAAGCAATGGCAGATAATGACCTACTTTTTAAGAAACATGCTGAGGTGGATGCTGCTCCCTTCATCTCCTCACTGAAAGAATTTTCTGGAGGTGACCGCCCCAGGGAAGAACATGGTGCTATTTGTTCTGACTCACTAGAGGGGCATGGGGCAGGACAGTGAGGAGAGCAAATAAATTCACTAGTATAATTAGTACAATTTCTTTTATATACTATTCCCATCCTCACTGACTGCTGATAATGTTCTTTACTGAAACTCAAAGTCTCAAACTTTTTATTTCATGGTAGCCCAAAGGAGTCCAAGGTCAGGTTATTTGAATCATTGACTCTGCAGAGAGTGCTAGTCCCACTGCTCTGGCATTTGGTGAGGATGCAAGATTATTTCATTCACTATCAGATCTGCAAGAAAATAAATGTTTATTTAATGTGCTGGCAATGCATCTATGATTTGCTCTTATTAAGATGGACAGTATGTAGAATAGCAGGATTTGTGTTAATCTGTATTTTCTGAAGAATACAAAGTCTGAAACTCAAATGTATGTAATTAATTAGTGACTAAAATCCTCAATGATTTGTCAGAAAGCCACACATTTTGAGCGGAACAGATCAAACATATGAAGCAAAAATCTGGACAGTTGAGTATCGTGGTAAGGTGAGTGTAGTCTGCTTCATCACTGAAACATAAGAGACTGCGTGTGTGTGTGTGTGCGTGTGTGTGTGTGTGTGTGTGTGTGTGTGTGTGCACGTGCGTGCGTGCGTGCGTGTGTGTGTGTGTGTGTGCCTGCGTGCGTGCGTGTGTGCGCGTGCGTGCGTGCGTGCGCGTGCGTGCGTGCGTGCGTGCGTGTGTGTGTGTGTGTGTGTGTGTGTGTGTGTGTGTGTGTGTGTGTGTGTGTGTGTGTGTGCGTGTGTGCGTGAGTGTATGTGTGCATGTGTGTATGTGTGTGTGGTGAGTACTGAGGGTGGAGTCATACCCTTACATTCTACAATAATAAGCAACTCTTGCAGCATTTTGTGGAGTCATGGAATGCCACAAGACACCACTGATGTCCCTTTGAATGGGAATTGATGATGGGGGAACTTGCAGACACCACTGATATCTCTTTGAATAGAGATCAGGGATGGGATGGCATTAGCGACAAAGGATATCTTCTGTAAACTTGTGCCTGAGCAGCGCTTAAACAGAACAGAGATCAGGGAGTGGAAGGAACCATTAGCCACGAGGGATATTTTCTTTAAATTCATGCCTGAGCAGTACACACACAGAATGGGGATCGGTAAGGAGGCGAGAACCACAAGCCACCAAGCATATCTTCTTTAAACTCACACCTGAGCTGCCCTTACAGAGGATGAGGATCAGGAGGATCAAGGGAAACACTAGACAACAATGATCAATCGTATTTCATACATGAGCAGCACTTAAACAGAATGGAATTTGGGTATGAGGGACACTGGATACCATTGATTAGTATCGAAACCATGCATCCTTGACATGAGAAGCCTCTGTAGTAACCCCCTGCACTAACTGATACATCAGTGCAATTGGTGTTTTTACATATGAATTTAGAAGTGTGGGCAGTATACAATCTGTGCAACATATTGTCATGTATGGGAGGGCTGTACACTTTAGGCATACCTGTAAACCTTGAAAGATTTTGCCCTAGCTAGCCTTTACTGAATATATGGCTATATAGAGTGAAACATTGTAGACTGCCTTTAATTATTTTAGAATTATGTGGACAGGGAAAAGGAGACATTGTGGATGATCTGTCAACTGTGACAGGTATGGAGTAATATAGCAATAACCCACGCCTGAGTGTGGGTAATGCGGGATTTACCCACGGTTGGCGTGGTTTGGTCCCGAGGGCGAAGCCCGAGGGCCCAAACAAAGACAACCGTGGGTAAATCCCGCATTACCCACACCCAGAAGTGGGTTATTGCTATTATACTATGACATTATTTAAGAAAAGAAATAATTACTTTTCTTAAATAATGGCATTGTATAATGCCTCTTTGCTGCCCTTCTGCAGCTGTCTGGTATCCATGGCAGTTCTGATGTACTGTGCATGCCTCGCAGTACATCAGAGTTGTGGCCAAAAGCGGAGAAAGCAAGATCTCCGTTGCTTTTACTGTTCGCTATGTTAAATGGGTTTAACATAGCGAGACAGCTTTAAAATAAGCAACGAAGATGTCCGTTGATTATTTTAAAGCTGTCTCGCTATGTTAAACCCATTTAACATAGCGAAACAGTAAAAAGCAATGGAGATCTTGCTTTCTCCATTGCTTTTTTTTTTAAAACCTGTCTCGCTATGTTAAATGGGTTTAACATAGCGAGACAGCTTTAAAATATGCAACGGAGAAAGCAAGATCTCCGTTGCTTTTTACACACTGTGTCACTATGTTAAAGGAGTTTAACATAGCGAGACAGCTTTAAAAAAAGCAACGGAGATCTCTGTTGCTTTTTTTAAACCTGTGTCGCTATATTAAACTCTTTTAACATAGCGAGACAGTGTTTTAAAAGAGACTTATACTAATGGAAAAAGTCCGGGCGACCGGACCTTTTTCCATTAGTATAAGTCGATTTACAACGTGCACGCTGGCCAATCAGCATGCACGTTTTGGAATATTAATGGGGGGGGGTCATGGTATAATGAAAAACAATACACATTTACAACAAATACATGCAATTCTTGTAAAAACAAGATTCAGGACAGAGCAAGAACTTTAGCAGATGATGACTAAAGAATAGGACAACTTATTGTGAAAATGGACATTTTATAAAGCAGAGATTATGCCATTAGTATTTCCAAACAGTCATACCTAATTTATGCGGATGGCATTGGTATGTTAACATGTACAGACCAGTAAAATCATGCACACATTTAACAAAAGAATAATGTTTTCTGGGAATATTTGTCTCAATTTTATGGCTGAAAATCTTTAGTGCGCCAACTTGTAAATTTCAGTTTATGACATCTTGCTAAAAAACTCGTTAGATGTTTTATATAGAAATGGCTATTTAGTTGTATGCCTCATTAACAATATAAAATTTAAAACTGTCTCTTCTTCCAGAACTGCAACACTGTTATATTCGTCGGTTATTTTTTCCCATCAAAGGAAAAATGACATTATAGGTATCATCAGTTCCCTTTAGAGTTCATCTTAATTTCTTTCAGTCAGTTTCTGCATCTTGAAATCAAATAATATATGTAGAAAGATTTTACTGCAGCTTAGCAATGTAATTAGTGCAACACTCATGAGTGTATAACCCGAGACTACCGTGCTTTGATATGCTTCTGAATGAAAGGTGCATAATACATAAGAACTATAATCTAAAGGCGGCTACAGTATTATGAGTGTGCAGATGTATTATATACATAATAAGCTCGATAATCCAGAGGATTCAAAAACTCTGTGTAGGCTTAGAACGAAACCTACACAGAGTTTATGTGTTTGCATGATGAGCACCAGTATTAATTGCATATGCATTCTGTGCACTGCATTTAAATGTAAGCAAGCCTGGTTTCATGGCCAGCAACAGTGTGCCAGCCAGCAAACCTTGTAAAGCAAAACGGAGAACAGCAGACATGTAAACCTGTTTACCTATGGGCAAACTAAGTCTGCATGTTTGCATGGAATGCCACAGTGATTACCAAGGTTATTAATAAAGCAATGTATATAGTTCCAACACATTATATGAAAGTGTAAATAGTGCTGAGTATTGTGAAAACCTGTGTCAGGCATACTGAACAAATGTTGAATAAATGATCCATAAGGGTATGTACTCTGCATTATAAATAAACAGTCAAGGGAAGTGTGTGTATTGAATAGGGACACACAGAAGAATTGTAGAAATGAAAACAGGGAAAGAGGGCAGGTGAAACATGGTAATGTCCATAGATGAGGGCATGTCCAAGACAGCTGTAGCATGAACACTAATCACATATCAACATGATACAGTACAACTGCACGGTGAATGTATATTATGTGACTGTCACACAAGGTGACATAACATGTGGAATAAGCATCGTGACATGAACAATGGAGAGAACATATATCAAGGATGGTATATACAATAAGGGTTAGGTGCATATTGTGAAGCTGTGCAAAATGAGTTGCCTGAATATTACTGTAATGTCAGCAGAGGCCTCAACCAAGAGATGCGTATAATAACAGGCTCATGGACAACAGTAGAGAGAAGCACACACAATGATGGATAATATCAGAATAATACCACCTGTAATCCAATGTCTCTGACATAACATATGTGATTGTGAGTGATCATAGATGGTTCTGCAAAAACACTTGTGCTACTATTATGATTTCTCAGCAATCTATGAGGGGAATCAAGCACACCATCCTCAAAATTTAACATCTTCCAGAGGTGTTAGGAGGGACATTGCTACAACAGCTTGTGAGATTATGATCAATCCAGGCTACTTGACAGGTGCGCATGGCATATATATGGCACAATCCACACTGTCACTAATGTAGCCCATGCCATCAGTGTTGTCAATCAGCTATGTATGCACTGTTTGCATCACTGGAACATGTATCACACGTGCATCACTGGAACAGGTATCACACATGCATCTGGTATAAGACCTTGATGGGTGTTCCACACCTTCAAACAGTAATGTTTATGCAACAAAATGAATACTTAGGTAAGGCCAATAAGATGTATTGGAGCTCACTGTGGCAAATGTGTGACATGACACTTGAGTAACACATCCCTGAGGATGTGCAGGGAGGTACATGAAAAGGGTGCATTGTGTTGAGTTCTTGGTGTGATTGAGGCTGTGAACTGTGGAAGTGTAATTGCCTTTGATGTGTATTTCCTGCACATACTCAGGAGTTGTGTTACATACAAGGGAGAAGTCACCACTGTGGAAACATTCTAGTGGACATTCCGCATACCATCTACCTTAGTACACAGGTCAGATAACACTTGGTCTGCTCATAGGAGTGTGCTGTCTGTATTATAATTAGTTTCTGTATTTGCTTTTATAACATAACTAATTCCCCCATGGTTTTTGTTCAGCTCCTGTGTCCCCATGGTTGTAGCAGCAAACCTTTGTGTGTGTTGATACTGTCTGTATTATACTAATACCACACTTGAATTCAATGATTGTCCACAATCTGCAGTCTGCCAGAAAGCTGTTTGGACAAAGGACGTGTATGTCATTCTTGACATCTGTGAACAGGAAAGGGCCTAGCACACAGCCCTAAGATCTGGACCTGATCACTGGACTCTAGATTTAGGTCACTTCACACTCTGCAACATATTTACATGTAATGTATGTGATTCAGTGGTCCACCCACATGGTGATATAGGTGTTTATGGCCACTAGTGACAGTGCTGCAGTGATACCTCAGTGTGGATTTGTGTCAAATGCTTTGGCCTTGTCAAGTTATGCAGGATGATAGTGTTGTCATCATGCATCCCCTTGTTGACCTTCTTGAGGACATCTAACAGATGTAACAGACATGGATGTATCCTAAACAAATCACGCATGTCCTTCACACACAGCTGGGATATTACCAGTGTTCATTTAGAAAAGATCCATGCTGACATGTTGTTGTACCTCAAAGATGAAGAGTCAGGATATGTCTATGCATGCATGCATCATGTGATATCCCCCACCAAGTCAGATACATGGATGTTGATGTACACCCTTCTACAGAAACATATTCCGTCTGGAGGGTATGTTGAAGTATGGATCCAACCGTGTCTGGTAGGTCTATGTTTTGAGTCACACTAAAGGCAATCTATCTGTGATGCTGTCATGGCTCATTGATTCTGTGTTGTTAGCCGTACTGTACACACAGATGTGCTGACCTCCTTAACATAGAAACTGTGCAATTTTTCCAAGTATACTTTGGTTAGTGGACAGTGGTGACGGGGAGGGTGGGTAACGTGAGACAAACTGCCAGCTAGCAGTCTCGTAGCATCCACATGCACGTCTGTGCTTAGTTTTATATTACACATAACATTTCAAATGTATTAGAATTAATGATTTGTGAAAAGACCTACAAATACAAATTTGGTCATTCATCCAATCCCACACACTGGTACTATGCACACAATCATACAACTGCACAACATAAGTCTATATGCATTTAATGGGCAAGCTGTGTTTGAACAGCCTGATGCCATATCAGGACACATTACAGGTCAATTGTTTTTGCTTTATGCAGAACATTTCCTAACATAAATGCTTATAGTCACACAATGGTGCTGCTGACCCTCTCAATAATCTTTGGTTATAGCAACACAACTGCACATACAATGAATTCCACAAGGTTGCACTTGTATCAAAACATGTGATACATTGATATGTATATCACAGCAAAGTGACGTGGGTATGAGACAAGACGTATGTGAAAATGTAATCAATATGAATTGATATTGATTTGTGTCACAGAGCATTTAATGATAGTATGTTGACACTTGCACACCTATGCGATGACACAATTGTCACTGTGATGGTGAAATGTGAACTGTGTTGATTATAGATCTTTTCCACTGCAACAACACATATCCTAATACATCAACAATAATCATACAAGTGTATCATACTGTGTCACTCACATTACTCAACAACAAGTATCATTATGACACTGTCATAGTTCATGTTGGGGTGAATTTCTTGAAACATACCTCTCTGGACTATAGGAAGAAACACATGAATGAACTCACAGACTATGTGTTCCAGGTAGGTATGTCCGTAGCCCTAAGCAGCATTCTATTTTGACCCAGGATGATGCCACAGTATAAAGAAAACATGAACAACTTCAACCATTGTCTTAGCTTCTGGTCTCAATCCAAGGGGATCCAGTGTCTCTCAACCTGAGATGACATGGTCTACAGGCCACACGGATTGCCAGATATGGTCTGCACCTATGTTCTCTAGGATGTCGGATACTGGGAAAGGCACTTGCCTACTCCATAGTCCCTTTTTAGGTAATATGAAAGCAACAAAAGATCTGACATAGAAAATAATCTACTGGAGGCAAACTCAATGTTCTGCTGCTTAATGCTTGGAATCTAAACATGAAACTGCCCCACAGGAAATTGCCAACATGCTAGCTGATGGCTTAGTGTAAATGTCTTCCCCCTGACCCCACTAGCCATACCCCAAAGTATACCTGACACCAATCCTCTGCCTAGTGTCTCTAGATATCAGGTCATATCTGCACTCTCCAAGGCTAAAAACATGGCCTCCATGGTAACAGATAACATCCTAGGTTGCTTACTAAGTAATCTAAAGCAGGACATAGTGGACCCATTTAATGACCTCTTTAATCATAGCCTGAGAACTGGTTTGTTCCAGCAGAGTGGAAAACAGCAAGAGCAATCCCCTTGCATGGGGGGGGGGGTCATCAAATGATTCTGGTAACTATAGACCCATAAGTCTAACCTGTCTCATCTGCAAGCCCATAGAAAGAATCATCATGGGCATTATCAACAAGGACATAAATGGCCTTCAAACTTTAGACCCAACCCAATTTGGCTTTGTTAAGGGTAGATCTTATGTATTAAACCTAGAATATTTCTTTGAGAAAGTCATCACAGCCCCTGATGAAGGCAAGACAGTGCATACTACCTATCTTGACCTGACCAAGGCTTTTGACACAATCCCCCACTCAGGTATCATTGAGAAATTCTCCCAGCTAGGGATTAACCTTAATGTCACTAGATGGTTAGCCAACTGGCTCACAGACAGAACACATACTGTCAAAGTTGGTAACTGAACCTCTCCCAGTAGAGCTGTCACTAGTGGCATACCACAAGGATCTGTGCTAACCCTTCACTATTCAGAACCTAGTTCTTGGAAGTACAGGCTAAAGTAGATAGCCTTTGGTTAACCACGTTTTCTGATGATTACAAATTGGGTGCAATCACTAAATTGCCAAAGGTTGACAACATATTACAGGAGGGGCTAACACAGACAAATGACTGGTCCCAAAATCATAATGTCTAAAATTAAATGCAAAAAGTGCCATTATTAATGCCTTTGGCAAAGTGGAATTCCTCACTAATTACAGTATTGAAAACAACTCCCTAACATATACCCAGTGATGCAAAACCTGAGAACACAGATAGATACAATCTGAACTTTAGCAATCAAGTTTCCACAATGGTAAGGAAAGCTTTCTACATTGTGCACCTCATAAGTAAGAGCATTGCATCTAGGTCTGAGGATGTTATAACACCATTGTACTCGACTATCATGAGACCACTGATAGAGTACAATGCTCCCTTTTGCATGTACCACACCAGACACTTGGAGCAGCTGAAGAAATCACAGTGGTTTCTCACCAAGAAAATACAGGGCCCACAAACCATACCATGACATACATGGATAGACTGAAAGCCCTGTCACAGTACTCTACATAATTTAGGAAATGCTGCACATCTGCAAATTTAATGACTGAAGACTCATTATATGGGGTCTTATCCTAGCCTATGACACTAACAGAACATACTTTAGAGACAGATATAGCTGACAACATTAGCAGTTTCCGGTGAGAGGAAGATGGCAATAGCAGTATCCCAAATGCTGCTGTAAAATGGTCTCTCTAATGCCAACCAAGTGAAAAAAAACACACACACCAGTTGACTGTGGTGAGATTAGAGCCCTTACCTAACTAGGTACACAGACTAAATAAAGCAGAACTTAACGCTAGCCCAGCAGCACAAGTTTAACTTTTACAAGGCTGCAGGACAATTTATAGTGGGATGACATCATCAATGGATATTTGAGAGAAGATGCTGGGAGAGCTGAATGACATGGATATGTAGGCATGTAGACCTGTCAAAATACTGGTACTCCATGGGACTGTAGTGATGACTGCAGGATGCACAGTTATAATCTTCTGACTAGACAGACTGACACACATGCACACACATGCACACGCACACACACACACACACACACACACACACACACACACACACACACACACACACACACACACACACACACACACACACACACACACACACACACCAATTAACTGCAGTGAGATTAGAATCCCAACCTAAGTATACAGACTAGAGAACTCAATACTTTAAGGAAGTGCCACTGCACACGTCTGACTTTTACAAGGCTGCAGACAGTTTATAGTGAATGACATCATCATTGGATGTTTGAGAGAAAATATTTGGGATACCTGAATGAAATGCATAGCTAGCCATGTATAACTGTCAAGATATTAAGGATCTGCATGTTACCAGATTGATGAGTGTGAAAAGTGTAGCATTTGCTGTCATGTTTCCATTGTGCAGGTATACTTTATAAAGAACCATATGCAAACAGCTGTCCACATTACTGCAAGTACTGGAAAATCTGAATGTGTATTGTCAGTATAAAAATGTCCATGGCGTATAATAAAGCATTTTTTATTTATTTTTGTAGTGTAGTTGATTTATTTGTAAACACGTACTGAGAGACCATGTTTTAAGTGTATGCACGCAGATAACACATGGCTACAGTGTAAATATGTGTTTTTTTCTTAAAAAGCATCTTTCCTTGGTTTCTGTTTTTACATGTACTTTCATGGAATGAAGACTAAATAAGTAATACATGCTGTTGTGTGCTTTCCATAGTGCAATACCAAGCAGAAGGTTTGCTCCATTGGTTGCAAAGTGTTTACCCATGTGAGAAACACAGTTCTATTAGTTTGTTTATCCACATGCAAACACATTAAGCAAAGAGGCATGGTAGGAAACAGTGTATATTGTACTGAGTGTAAGGAACACCCCTGCTGCCTAGCTGCATCTGTGGCAGCAAGTGTAAAGGATTTGACAGATTTCTTTCGTAGCCTAGATGATATAAGGTTTGAATCTAGGTATATCTAATAGTTTTAAATATGTATTTACACTGCACTGAAATAATTCTGAATTCTCCAGTCACTGTGTGCTATCTTAGCTCAGTGTATTTAAGTGGCATTATGCTAAGGGAACTGCGCCAGTGAAGAGACATTCACTATTGCTGGTGTGCAATGCCAAACTCCTTGCAAACACAGATGCCAAAATGGGAAGGGCTCCATTTCTTTTTTTTTTTTTTTTTATTTATGTGTGTTGTGTGTGTTTCTATTTTTTGACCAGATTAAAGGTGTTAAAATGGGGTAGATAGGAACGTGTGAAATGGGGGGATAGCTGAGAGAAGAACCAAGGGAAAGCAATATGAGAATGTGAGGAGGTTGGTAGGAAAGAATTATACCTATCCCCTTCTTCAACAGTGTAAAATTAAAATATGTATCGAATATTAGCTGAATTTGGACTATCTCAACAAAGAGGGATGACAACAGCACAATCATGTTTTATAGCCAATGGGACTGAATCAACTGTCAAAGAAATAAGGCTTGAAAACGAAGAAGCTACACCCACAAGCCACAACCAATAAGTCCACAAATTTAATAAAGTTAGCGCTTTCGAAGGAGTCGATGCTCCAACTTCTTCAGACATCTCAAAATACATTACATCTAAAACTTATATATCATTAATTTACATAATCAATCATTAATCTAATCAACTTCATACTGCTCTTAAAAAAGCTTCTAGATTAACTTTCTCTTTCAAGCTCAAACTATAAAACATCAGATACACAAATATTTTTAAAAATATACAATAAAAACTTTCATATCCACATAATTACAAATTTACACATAATTTTACATATATAAATCACTGTAATAAAAAATTACATTTTTATTTTTATTATTATTATTTTCCATCAGAAAATACATTCCTGCTACCATTTCTAATCTACTTGCTAAAAATAAGCTCACCTTCATCTACTTAAAGCTTTAAGCTTCAAGATGCTTTTAATAGACATATACTCATTTAAACCGGAAGGGGAATATGCCTGAGTTCTTATTTGCCAGAAGGGTTCTTGCTCTTCCAAAATAAGTTGCCATGGTCCCCCTCTTGGGTCAAGTACTATTTGGTATATGACAGCATACTCAGACTTCTGGCTTGGATTGTCTATATTGTGCTTAGCCAAAGCATTGTTGATATCCCCCTTGTGTATATTGTACTGATGTTCGTATACCTTCTGCTTAAACTTTCTTTCAGTTTTCCTGATGTAAAACAAGGGACATGAGTTGCAAATTGCAACATACACTATTCCTTTTGACTCACAATTAAATCTACCTTTTATTTTGTAGATTTTATCCCTTATCTTAATATCAGTCCTAGTTTTAATGAATTTACAGTATGAACATGCCCCACATTTCCTCATACCTAGCATTTTTAGTTGAACATTCCTCGTATTTCTTATACTTCTTCTTTCTACTATATTCTTTAAATTAGGTCCTCTCTTATATGTGAACGTGGGCTCTGTACCTAAAATTCCACAGATCAAAGGGTCATCAGATATAATAGCCCAATTCTTAATGAAAATGTCCTTGATGCTTCTAGCATCCATTGAAAAGTTAGATAAAAAATTCAGGCTTGGACTATTAGGTTCAGTTCTCAAACCTTTCTATTAAGATCAGCTTGGATTAGTATGTGGATGCTACTTGAAGCCTCCTTGTTGGATACCAAGGGTTTAAAATGCCCTGTCTCTCTCTTATTTCTGACTTCTAAAATAATTTCTGTTAGAAGCCTTTGAGGATACCCTCTTTTGAGAAACATTGATTCTAAAATCATACATTCCTCAATGAATTCATCCTTATCTGAGACCATTCATTATGGCTCACTGGGAATGATCATGTTTATTCACAAACAACACGTTTAAACAAAATGTCCTTTGGTACACCCGGTATCAAGATGACATGTGTTTGGTCTGGAAAGGAGATGTTATGTCTATAGATAATTTCATAAAAGACATTACTAGTTCAACTGATTTTTTAGAGTTTATGTACAACGTTGGGATTGATACAATCACATACCTTGACGTGAGAATAACTAAGGATAAGATCAAAAGACAGTATAAGACAACCATCTATAGAAAACCTACCCATTCAAATGCTTTCTTGCACTTTTCTAGTTGTCACCCCTACCACCAAAAGAAAGCAGTAGTCAAGGGCCAACTAGTAAGGGCAGCAAGAATGGTTGAGTTGTCTGAAGAAGTTGGAGCATCGACTCCTTCGAAAGCGCTAACTTTATTAAATTTGTGGACTTATTGGTTGTGGCTTGTGGGTGTAGCTTCTGCGTTTTCAAGCCTTATTTCTTTGGTTTTTGTCTTTCATCCATTTTTTGGTCGTTAAACTGAATCAGCTGTGTGAAGAAGACATGTGTGTGAAATGGAGATCTATGTATGGGCCAATATTTATTTTTTTTTGCGAGACAGGTGCCAATTTTTTTTCACTTCAGTAATAGAAAAAATCTTGGGTAAGGGACATAGGTATTTTTGGGTCAGGTAAGTAGGGTAGGTGAGGAAGCAGATGCAAACAAAAAGGACACAACATAGAAAAAAGAGATAGTTGGTTGGGGTAAGAGGATAAACAATATAGTTAGTAACATCATATGTGACATACAGTGGATTATCACAATAATTAAGCATGTTATCTCTTCTTTTACATTTATGTATACTTCTTGACAACTACAAACTACAAGTAAGGATTGCTCAAAGTAATCCTTGTGCTGTGCATATATTGCACATATGCTTGGCCCAGCTATACAGGTTAAGTTAACAGCAGGGCATTTATGCCACTTGTGTTGAAATTAAATTGAGTAAAAATATCTTTTAAGAATTTTACTATATATTTGTTACTTGTAGTATATGAACTCACACCATCTGACTACAGTATTAGACTTTACTCCTACAGTTGGCTTGTGTTACAGACTGAAGCATGCATGCTTGCTTTTACAGTTAGGATATGCATAGGTCATGTGCTACTACTGTATAGAAGATCAATACTTTAGATAAAATAATAGTTCTGTTGTGCTGCATACATACCCGTTGCTTCCCTCAGTCTCTCTAGATACTCACCATGGGCACCATATTCTCTTTGTTGGCATACATACCCCTTACTTTCCTCAGTCTCTCTAGACACTCACCATGGGCACCATATTCTCTTTGTTGGCATACATACCTCTTGCTTCCCTCAGTCTTTCTAGATACTCACCATGGGCAACATATTCTCGTTTTTGGTGGAATAAGGAAAAGAGAACAACAGAAAGGCATTATGCATGCCAGTCTTGCCTATATGCAGCTTTCTATCTACTATAACTTCTCTTTATCAGTATACTTACACAGCTGTGAGATGTCTGCAGTCCTAAACTCATCTAGCCACTGCTTGAGTGTGTACCTCTTGCACCTTTTCAGATCATTAAAATGATGTGTACACTGTTCTCCAGTCTGTGGAATGCCAGTTGCACTGGAGACATTCTTGGCCAGACTATTCCATGCATGAAACTTGTACTGGGAGGCTGCATAGTCCCCCTGCAGAAACCTTTGCCTTAGGTGCTTTACAAGGAGTCCAATGAAGATTCTAGACTCCTGAACACCCCACTTCTGTGCCCTAAATGGGCATATTCCCTTCTACCACTTGACGTGTCCAACCAGGGAAAACAGCAATAATTACCAGTCAATGCATGTTACAGCATTCACTAGTAGTGTGCAAACCCAAATAACAATGTTAACTGTGTTTGCACAATGTTAAGCAGACAACAACAGTGCCAGAGAGGAAAACAGTTTTTGAAACTGCAAGGGTAATCTGAGACTTGGCATTATTTTGAGGGTTGTTTGCTGCTGTAGCTGTTAGATGATTTAACTTTGCAGACGTGTACTGTGGTCATTAATTTTATGACCTGACACATTTTTTTCTGGCTTTACACACTAATAAAATAAATTTTTACAATGTGGGATTCAAACCTATGCTTAAGAGACAAAACACTTTCTTCTACACAGGGGATTTTTCATCCTTCCCACAGAAGAAGTGCTTTTCAGACATACTCATGAAATATATATAAAGATGTATGACAGACTGAGGGGTTAACTATATATGTGTGTGACCTGACAAAGTCCTGGTTAATTCATTCATGTGTACATGAGTATTACTGAAGACTGAAGGCCATCCAAGGACAGATAACGCAATTATAATTACAGAAACATAATAGTCAGTATACCCTCAGTGACACAAATAATTCATATGAGCTCCACTGTTATACATACTTATTGTGTTTTATAATTGTGTTTACATTTGTATGTATTTATTAAAACTGAGTGTGCAACACTTAATAAAATTGGGAGTGTGTAATAATTTTTTCATGTGAATTTTAATATAAAGTAAAATGAAACAATGGTAAAAATATTTGGCATTTGCTGTATTAGACCCCAGGATTATCTATACTGCTGCCCTACACATAGACCTGTTGCCACAGGAATAATTAAAAAACATTTGGATATTTTCATATTCATTATTAACTTGCGTGTGTTAACTGCAGCACAATGCTGCTTAGCATGTTTGCACAGTGCCCAACATATTTGATAGAAGGTATACATTTTGAAACTGTCTGCTTCCTCTCTGCAGATGTTGGGGAAGGTTGCTAACCATCGTGCAACACCATTTAGCAGGTTTGCATGATGGAAAGCAAAAAATGCCTCAATGTATCCTTTCTGAAATTGAGAATGTCTGCATCCTGTCTGCAAGTGTTCTGTCTGCTTCATGTGTGGGCCATTAGTCTGCATTTGCATGGTAGTAAGTGACAAGCCAACATGAGAGGCAAAACTAAATTTGTTTTATCCTTGTGAACAGTGTTTCTTAGGTTTCATCCTTAAAAGATAAATGTGGGAATTGAACTGTGATCTACAGAGAGCATATACTATGTGTATCACAGTGTTTGGCAGATATGCTACACACACACACACACACACACACACACACACACACACACAAACACACACACACACACACACACACACCCGCACACACAGACACACATATGCACACACACCCACACACACATGCGCACACACACACACACACACACACACACACACACACACACACACACACACACACACACACACACAATTCACAGATGTAGTTATGCAGTGATTGTCAAAGAAGTGCATTACATAACATTCATTGTTTTTATCTGTTTCCCATGTTTGCACTAAGCCACTAATCACACAAAAACTGGTATTAAAAAATAAACAAAAAATATGAAATAAACAACATTACAAAATAAATACTAGCACACACATGAAAGATTTTTACACAAGTTTGGATTTGAACTCTCACACCAATGAGCCTGCAAAACACAGTAATGGTGTTGTATTCCTCTTTGTCCCAGAATCAGTTTTGCAGCAGGAAGGAAAATCATTGCGCATACAATCAAGACCCAAATCCACATAATTAACAAGACATATGGAGCTTGTACACTTTTGAGTTGTTTGTACATGAGTTAATTTCAGATGTAGTGTGATGAGTGATTACACAATCATTTATGACTACTGTTTGCAGAAATGCAGTTCTGTATTATCTTTGTATGGTGTTTATTCTTCTCTTATCTGAGCAGTAATCTCAGATATGTACTATGTAAGATATGTTGTATCATTGTCCTTAAAAATGAGTGAGAATATTAAATGGCACTAATATTCAGTTTTCAACAAATGTAGGGGAGGTTGGATATTACTGAACAGAAAATGTGAAATGTGTGCTGCTTACTCACATTTAAAACCTTAATACAATTACTTCTACACTTTGTAAGGGCAACCTGGCTGGCATACTCACCGGAGGTAAAGGAGTTTAAATTGCTGTTGTGTTTTCCTTTTCCCTATTAGAAATCAGTAAACGTTGTAATCCATTAGCAAAAAACAATGAGGGAGTGTTTGCACTTTGTTTACTTTTGCTACACAGAGCCAAGAATTTGTGATTCAGGAATTCTAATGAGTTCACACCTCTTTTGCATCTTTACCATGCTCTCATGCCTGAATTTGCAATATAAAAAGGGAACAGTGTAGCTAAAGAACCTGAATGTGAGGAGAGTTGTGTATGCGGATAACACAGAAGAACATTGCTATTACTTTGGATTTACCTGCTCAGAAGACTACTAATAATGATAAGGTATGATTGAATTTTCAGTTATGAATAGATTTGCCCACCTGTAACTAGGAAAAATATTATATAAGTGTGTGTGTGTGTGTGTGTGTGTGTGTGTGTGTGTGTGTGTGTGTGTGTGTGTGTGTGTGTGTGTGTGTGTGTGTGTGTGTGTGTGTGTGTGTGTGTGTGTGTGTGTGTGTGTGTGTGTGTGTGTGTGTGTGTGATTGTGCACATGTTCACGTGTGTGCGTGTGTGTGTTTGTGTATTTATATATATTAGCAAATGCAACTTTTATCTGTATGTATATCTTAGAAGTTTACTGGTGGCATAGGCATTTTTGTCAAGGCATTGTACTTTCTTAGATACACAGCCTTATTAACTTTAATCACAAGTGTTGCTGTTAAAACTGTTTCTCTTTACACTCTTCAATTTTATCAGTGTGTAAATCACCCACATTATATTTACATATAGTACCAAGTAACAGCATGCAAGCATATGCCATTCATTTGTATTCTTAGACATTTAGGTTCATAGGTTTATAGGTAGGTACTAGGCTATTGGCCCTAGGGCATAATTAAGCCTAGCCATAAACTGTGTGCTATAGCACTCCCTCCCAGGTGGTCTAGTTACCTGCACCCCTGTTGAGCAGGGCCACAGAAGGAATTCCCGGGGTGAATTTCTTGTTTCCCATCCACTCATCAAGATTTCTCTTGAAGAGTGCCAATGAGGAGCTCTGCCTCACATATATGGGGACCCTGTTTCAGATGAAGGGGAGTCTCTGGGACATGAATCTGTCCCTCCAACACATCCTGTTTATTAATGATGTCAGGTTTATGTCCCTTGAGCGTGTAGCTCTAGTGGATTGGGTTTTCCTTAGGTGGAGCATTTCTACCAATTCAGGGTTTCACAAAGCCTTGTATGTCAGGCAGAGATCACATCTGAGTATCCAGATTATTTTTCTATTCTTTGCTCAACAGTTATCTTGGAAATTCAGCAGTGGCAAGTGTTTTAGTACAGGGCTGAATTGGTCTAATGTTAGCAGTACACAGTCATTACATGGATAAGTAAAGTTTGTCAGCATTGTTTGGCATCAATGTCACTGTATGTATGTGTGTAGGATGAAGGTATTAATCCCTTAGTTGGTGAGTGCATGTACTATCCATTGCCTCTTGGCCAGTGTGAGATCATATTGTGCATGTCTACATCTGCCTACACCCACAGTGGCTGCTGGCTCCTCCTCTCACTCCTCACCTGTGTGTGGCTGTGGTGACCTTGCCAGTGGTGGTGGGATGTGTGCCCTTTCCCCTTGTTGTTCCTACTGAAGCTGCTTTCTGAGGATAATGTGGTGAAACATGGCACAGATGTTGAAAATTTCAGTGCATGTACAGGGATTGTTCTGCAGGGTTCCCCCAGATGCATCTAGACACTGGAACTGCAACTTCAGCAGCCCAAACACACACTCTATGATATAGCTTGTTTGAGCCTGTGCCTTATTATAATGTTCTTCAGCTGATGTGTGTGCATTTCTGATGGGTGCCATCAGCCATAGTTCCAGTGCATAACTTTCATCCCCCAGTAAATGACACTGTGGGATACTCTTCCAATAAACATGTTGACAGGTCTGCTAGATATGAGAGTCATGGTAACTGCCTGGGTTGCCAGCACACACATTCACGATGATACCCTTAGCATCACACATGACCTGTAAGTTAGTGGAGTGGTAGCCATTTCTATTTATGTACACCCTTCCCTGTTCCCCGGGTGGTGCCTTGATTTTAACATGTGTACCTTCTATGGCACCTAGGACTTCAGAGTAGAGGGCTACAGGGTAAATATATGTACTTACTTGCATGTTGTAGCATAGCATTTAGTATTTGACGGTAGATCCTGAATGCTGATGCCTGTGACACTCGCAGCATGTCCCCCTTTGGTCTCTGGAAGGTTCATGTAGCTAAAATTCTAAGTGATACACATATCTTAGCCTCCACTTGTATTTTTCCCTCAGTTTGCCCTTGCTGTTAGTTGAGGACGACAGAGGTTGCAGAGTTCTTGTAGTGTGCCTTTGTCCACCCTGTACCTCTCTATAATTTCCACCTCATGCAGATTGTGAAATGTTAAATGGGGTATAAACACCCTTCTCCTTCTTGGCCGAGGTCCATTAGCAACAGCAGCAGCAGCATAGACTTGAGCCTGCTGCACGTGAACATGAAATAGAGCAATAGCAGCCCCTAACATCCGTTCCACATAAGTTTCTGGGGCTGTATTCTAATATGTATTGAAATTCACAGCGAAAATCAGCACTTGGTCTTCACAGTTGCTTTATAGTTTGTTGAAAAGCTCCTCCATAATGGATTGGTTGATAAGCATGCAATTTAGCTGCTTATACTGTCATTAGCATGCATACCTCTCAACTATCCAGATTTTCACAGAATGTCCAGATTTTTGCCTTATATTTTTTGTCTGTTCTTCATAATATTTTGGTTTTCTGGCAAATCACTGGCTAATTATTGATGAGAAAATTCAGAAAATAATTACAGTCATTTGAGTTTCCGATTTCATATCCATCAGAAAATTCTTGCTAATGAAAAACCTTTTATTCCATCAACTTTCTAAGTTTTTCAGAGCAATATTTAAAAAAATGAACTTATTTTAGACCTTTGTCCCCCCATTTTTATGGCTTTGCCCAGATTTCTTGCACTAAGAAGTTGAGAGGTATGTTAGCATACCATGGTGCTTACCATGTTTGCGTGGCTTTACACACCATACAGAGCCACTTACTGAATACAGAACAGCACCATATAGGGTTTATTGAATCTGCAGCATAATGTTTTCTCAAAGTATTATAAATGCATTTGCCTAAAATGAATCCAATATCATCTTTGTAGCACTTCTGTTTTCATCACTGGCTCTGACCATCTGAAAGCACAAAGGCACTGTAATTCAAAAAAAAAATCTTTAAACTACTTCTGAAAACAAGTACCTTCCATAAAAGCAATGTGTGGGAATCAGAAAGGATTAAAACATTTGGGAAGCCTTAACACAAGTGGCTTCCTCCTTGTGGTAACCTGTCTGATTCACAAAATACCTTTAACACTGAGGATTCCCACTAGCAGAAATCATAGCATGGAAGTGATCCTACTGGCTGAGCCACTTGGCAATGAAGCAATCTTGGGGTGCAAATAATATTAATGAGTCATGTGATCTCCCATGGAAATGATACACTGTATAAACTTCCATGGATGGAAGAAAAAGTTAATAGTGTAAAAAGATGGTGGCCACCCATTCACTCCAATAAAAGCAGTGACAGGAGGGGGTGATATTAGTGTGTGTATGTCAATATGAGCATAGTTTGAGCTAAATGAGGCCTGCCAGAGAAGTTGACTGATTTGAGGTCAGATTTAACCAGAGAAGAGGAAAGACATAGTGGGATACAGTCATGGAATAGGTTGGAAAGGACCATGTCAATGATATGGGAGTCTCTAGTGAGGGTTTTTGCAATTTGTTCCTGTGCATTGGTATTGACAATGTCTAGGTAACACTGACCAAATCCATTTTAGAGGTATAAGTGTGACAATCAATGCTTGAGTAATCAAAGTACTCTAGAAAAAAGGTATTTGGTTTGATATGTAACCTATAAATGGGTTTAAGGTAATTTGTATGATCTTTGAGGGAAATTGATGGGGATCTACAGTTATCAGTGAAAAGTAACAGTTGGGATTGCTAAAGGAGACCTGGATCTCCAGGAGCTCCAACTTAAGATCATAGGTAATATAATGTGAGGAGATGGTGTTTTTGACAAATACAGATACTCCACTACAGTTACCCAGGAGACATAAGGCATGATGGTTGCTAAACCTTGGTAAACAGGGAGTGCTGTCTTGGCATTGAAATCATGCCTCAGTAACTATACAGATAGGAATGCGTTCAACTTGCAGATGGGCCTCAAGTTCTGGCATTTTTCTGTTTTGACTTCTAACATTAATTAAGAAATGTCACTGTGTTTTTGTCCAAATTTGAATTTGAGTTTACGATGTGGCAATATCCATTAGGAGGCACTACTTTAAAAGATTTTACTGGGCAGCAAAGCCAGTTGTCAGAATGTTGATGCCTTGGTATGAGAGGCATAAGCCATCTCTAGAGAAGAAAGAAAATCTTAGTTCATTTGTTACTTAGTTGTCATTGAAACTGACTCATTCTGGATCACTTTGGAATGAGACAACTACTTATCCAGCTGTTACAGCCAATTTCCATGTCTTAGTATCTAGGCACCATTCTTGGTGAGAACAAGAACGTACACAAGAGCATTGTCTTTCCCGCATATAACTCATGGATACTAAGCTCTATCTTGTCTCTGTGCCTGTCCCTCAAGGTGGAACTCATCAAGTCGTTCACTCCTGCATGGATCACCTCTAAATTGTTGTCATATTTGTCTGATTTCATCACCCATATGGTCTTTGTGATGTAATGGCTATCAGTACTACACATGCAGCTTACATTCATCCTGTCGTGCAGTTCAGTGGTGTGGAGTCTGCATGCCTAACTATGGAGTCACCTATGACAACTATGACTGTGCTGAAGCATACTTATTGGACCTTATTGGTTTAGATCTGGTCTATTTTCACACATCGAATACAAAATATGGTGAACAGCTTATAATCAAATGTAAAAGAGTGAAATGTTAAAGTACTGAAAACTCTTAACACCATAAAATAATTCATCGATTGGCCATAGTTGGTCATCATTGCCAATGTAATCAACCACACCCCCAACTATATATACCAATTCCAAGATCACACTACAGCGGCGAAAAGGGCAAATTTAAAAATTAAAAAAAGACTTCCTTCACTTATCTTATGCATCAAGGTACTTTTTGGTTGTTGGCCAGATATGGTCATTTGGTGAATTATTTTACTAGGTTGTGTTTTTGGTACATTAACGTTTCGCTCTTTTATGTTCATTTATAAACTGTCCGCTGTATTCCATATTCAATGCATGAACATGGACCCATTTAGTCTTGCTTTCCTTCTGACTATTCAGTGAGATGAGTGGGTTTTATGTGTGTGTGTGTGTGTGTGTGTGTGTGTGTGTGTGTGTGTGTGTGTGTGTGTGTAAATAAACATTAGGTGATGTCTTGTGTACTGGACCCTGGGATCTTGTATTATGTGCTTTAGGAGGATTTAGCAAGTTTTTTTTTTCCAGCCTTACTATAACTAATGGAATTAGTGGTTTGTTATGACTGATATGGTGTTGTGGCGGTATGAAGCTTAATGACAGCAGGCTGATGTGAAAGATTTGCCTCCATGTTTCTTAAAAATTAAACTTTTTCCAGATAGTACTATCAATTGATAGAAATAATGAATAGTTAGTAAGCATAAGGTAGTTTCTGCATTGTCTTAGAACACCTTATGCAATCGCAGATGGATGGTCTGATTGCGTTATGTGTCCTAAGGTTATCTACAAGGCTATAGAGTGCATTATATTGGACATAATACACTGTTATATTAAAAACATAATTTACTTTGACCCTTAGAACTTTGATATTGTGTAAGGGAGATCATCTCTATTCAGTTTAGTAAACTTCTTTCCGGGGGTCACAGAGGCTGAGGATAGTGGTTACTTAGCCTACACTGCCTATTTAGATTTGGTAAAGGCATATGGCACCATCCACCATTCTTGCATTATACTTAAACTAACTGACATAAATGTTGACCTCTACAAGGTAAGTTGCATAGCAAACTTCCTGAAAGATATAATCCACATAGTAAAAGTAGTATGTGCTTCCTCAGAAGTCAGGAAAAAAAAAAACTATCAGTGTACCTCGGAGATCACTGTTAGCATCCCTCCTATTTGGCATATACTTTTCAGACCTACAAGCAGTAAATCCAAATCTAACACTAACGTTTATTTATGATTGCAATTTGATGGTTATTGTCCAATCACCATTTGATGCAGTGTCAATATACAAGGAACTTAGCCTCACTAATCAATGATGAACTGAAAAGAAATTATAAATTAAATGCAAAAAAGTACAGTATTGCTGTAATTGTCAAAAACTCTTATCTTCAACAAAAACCATAGCTCATACCCCTCACCAGACTGATATATCATTCAGAGATCTTAGCACAAGGGTTGATGACTCCCTGTTTTTTCACCACCATTTAACTTAGAAAATTGTTCTCCTTAGTACAACTGATATTAAAGGTGACTCATCCAGGTCAAAAGAAGTTATTGTCTCACTTTGCTCTAATTAGACTAGTTATAAAGTAGAATGCCGCTATTTGTAGGTAGATTTCAAGACACACTGTGCAGCTAGAAAGGCTTCCACATTTCCTAAACAAAAAGATTCTGGCAGTCTATTAGCTCCTTACTAAAACCAGGCAAAACCACTACTCCAGCTCCAAACCTCTACAGACAGTAATTTAGATATAGCCACTCAATTTAACCACCATTTCACAAAATCTATCCTGGCTCTATCCAGCCAGCTAACCAATCATAATCCATCACATACCCAAACCAATCAACCAGAGAAGACTTCCGCCTTTACTCTATCACCTGTCCTCACCTCTACAATTAAGAAACTCCTTCTAAAACTTAAACCCACCACCCTTGCAGCCAATAGCCTACCTGCTACCTTCATAAAAATGGCTTCTGACTCTCTATCTTACCCCATCTCCATCATAATCAACCGCTCCATGCAGGAATCCTATATTCCCAAACTCTGGAAAGTATCTTATATTATTCCTCTTCATAAAAGGGGTAACTCCTATGACTTCTCAAACTACCAACCCATTGCCATCTTATGCCCCCTATCTAAAATTCTAGAGAAATGCATCCATTTGCAAGTCATGAAATTCCTGAACACACATCAGCTCCTCTCTACCACACAACATGGCTTCCGCCCTCATCACAGCACAACCACTGCTCTTCTTTCATTCTCTAATCTACTTAAAATTCACAGGAACGACAACAAATATATATCAGCCATTTTCTTGGACCTCTCAAAGGCATTTGACATGGTCTCTCACTCCATTCTGCTAGATTCTTTAGCCTCACTATCTTTCACCCCATCTACCATAGCCTGGTTCAGAAACTACCTATCTGACAGGCAACAATCTGTCCAATGGCAAGAAGCACTATCCCCCCTACTTCCAACTACCATAGGAGTCCCACAAGGCTCTAAACTGGGCCCACTGTTCTTTTCTATTTTTACAAACAACCTGAATAGCTCTACCCAGCATGGCACACTGATTCAATACGCAGATGATTCAACCCTGATCTGTACTGCCTCATCTCCCACCATTTTACAGCAACTTACCCAGGAAACCTTTAACTCTGTAGAAAAATGGATCTTAGGTATCTAACTAATCCTAAACCCCAATAAGACAACACTACTACTATTTTCCCCTAACAAATTAACAGCTCTCCTCTCCTTTTCCATCACCTCTAAAAACGGCACTACCATCCCCCCTTCTGACCATACCAAACTTGTTGGGATTGAAATTGACAACAATCTTCACTTTGATATCCACATCTGACAAACCATCAAATTGGTTCACAAAAAAATGGTTGCACTATATAGGCACAAAAACCTTCTCTCACACCAAGCAAGAGTCACCCTTGCCCAGAGTCACCTTCTGTCCACACTACTGTACGCAGCACCTATTTTCACCCATATTAGAAAAACTGACCTAAACAAGCTAGAATCCTGTTACAATAAGATAGCCAAGTTTGCTACAAACTCCAGTTACAGAACATATTACTGTGTTGCAGTAAAAGAACTAAAATGTCTAGAGTAACAACAACTGCTTAACTACCACCAGCTAGTTACTGCGTATAACATCCTTAAGTACCCTAAAAAAAAATCTATATCTAATCTTCTTACCCATTACACTGCAAATCAGCATCTCCGATCTAGTAACAAATCTCTCCTCTGCATCTCCAGGGCAAACAATACTGCAGGCAAAGTGCTCTTTTCCCACACCATTGCTAAAAACTGGAATTCCCTCCTCCATTCTCTGACCACTGCCTCTACCACCTCACAATTCGGAAACTTCCTCAAATCACATCTAATAAACACTTGGTTATGTCCTTGTATCACTTAACCTTTACTCTCCCATCTCCCCCTTCTTTTTCTAACTTCCAAGCTACCTACTTTAACCCTCTACAGTATTAAACCCAGCCAATATTAGTTGCTACTTCTCATAGCAGGCGATTGCTTCTCTTTTTGTCACAATCATTATACACTTGCACATTAAATGGAATTCATGACTGTTTCTTCTGGAAAAAGTCTTTTTCCAATTTATTTTATATATTTTCAGTGTTTGTCTGGCAAAATGTCTAACTCCATGTTGTATTATTTAAATTACCTTCGTATAACACTGTATAAATTTGCTTCTCTTGTTTTTTTTTTTTTTTATTTTTGTAACAATGTTTTGGAGTTTTTCTCCCCGGGCCACCGCTGTAAATGGACCTGGTCTAGTTGGAATTTCCCGGTTAACAAATGTAAAATAAATAAAATAAATAAAACATCTGAAAATCCCAAGCTGCTAATATAGCCTTGAGGCCCAGTCTCTACACTCAGTCAGTTATAGAATCTTACACAGAGAGCTGGATCTTGCATTCTGTCCCATTAAGGAGCAAACTGTCCTTGATTTCTTACATCAACAAAATAAAACATGCCACTAAAGCTATATCTGTGGATTTGAATTTCCACCTACATATAAGCAAAACACAATGGAGGGAATGACTCATTACCCAGCATTTACTCCATCTCTGGAATAAGCTGACCTTAAATGTTAAACTTTTCATCCTGCAGGACAACCCTCTATTATTTCACGGGCATTTTCCAGTTAATGTCAGGCCTTATTTGCTTTACCCTTCTAGAACTGGGACATACATCATGATGGTGGGTATTGACAAGGTACAAGTGGCTTCATAATCCTGCTCGGGCTTGAGAGCAGATCGATGAGACATGTTGGCATGCAGGGAGGTCTAGGGATGGCTGGTCATAGTAGTCAGCAGTGGGAGGGACACTACTTTAAGACTCTGAAGAATGAGGCATTTACAGTGATAAGATCACAGTAAGATTACAAGGATGGTTAATTGTTTTGATTTGCCTATTTGCCATGATTTGTCAAGTACTAGTTCTTGGCTCACTATTATCTACATGCAGCTAGGAATCAATGTCCACTTGCTCCTTCTCTCACCAGAAGTAAAACAGAAGCACTAATTCCAAGCTAGTTACAGAGAAATGGATCAAAGGCACTGTGGCAGTCAGCAGTCTCATCCCAGAAACAGCAGAGGTTTGTAGGCTTTTTGACCTTATTCTAGTAGATGCTTGGGTTAATGTGTGCAGCACAGCACAACAGGAAGCTAAACTGATGAGACATCCAGATTCATAACTGAAGAGGTTCTCACCAAAATGGCAACTACAATCAAAGCAACTCCGCATATGACCCAATCAGATTTGACCAAGAATCCAAGTCCCTCTGTTTCTTCTCTCACCAGGAACAAAACAACACATCTTATTTAAAGCTGGCATTCTAGCATTTAGCATGACATATCCCTTCCCTAGATGGTTGCCATCTGCTTCATTATTATATCTATATTTGGAAGATTAATCTCCATGCCTACTTAATTTGATTATCTTTCAGTTTTTAATTATTTGCTACTTGAACAATATTACTGCATGATTTATTTTTGTCATTGTAATGCAAACTCAAGCTTAAATTAGTATTATTTTCTTCTTATGTTCTGAAGATATAAGCATTTAATTTCCTATCCACATGTCATTACAGAAGCTCATGCTCCCATAAGTTTCTGAAAGATTAGCTTTAGAATGGACATAAACGTGAAGCTGCACTTTATATGTTTTCTGATATAAACAAGAAGGATTCTGGTATGCAAAAAACATCTCCAGACATAGATATGTGCTCTGATATCACTATCAGTGCTTACATTCTGCTTGTTTTACACACTCATGGTGTTTATTTGCCTTGCACACTCACTGAATATGATTTACTATGGCTATGTTATCTATGACTGCAAGAAGAGCAGCCAAATAGCACAGGTCTGCCCCCCACCAAGAAACTAAAGCCACCAAGTATTACATTTTGGCCCAGTTCTAGGATGACTATCTGCAAAATAAGCACTCAAGTGGCTTTAGGAATAATTGTTTAGTATTAATGTACAATGTCACATTTAGTGCTGATTTTAAAACATAATTTACTATATTACCATACATTTTCAATATTACCCAATATTACCAATTTTGTCATATAAAATTCAAATAACAGCAAAAGTGTAATACTTAATTTCTGCAGTGGAAAACAAATATGAAATTGCATCTGTAAACAAAAGCATGATAATATGAGGCATTCATTCAAAACTACCTACAATGCCTTAATAATAGTCATTTTTTCCTGTTTCAGATTATTGTGTGGGTCTGTTTGCTTCTTATGAGATATGATTCACTGTGAAGTTACAGAAAAGTGTCAAACTTCTACCCAAACAGGACCCAATCAGTAAAGGTAAAGTAACTTTGAAAATAAAACATCTAAAATGTGTATTTTATGTATCCTGCTAAGTATATATCAGCTGGCATCTGTAATCTATTGCTACACATGACTGATTTTGTATTACCAAAATATTATTTATGAAAGTTACAGAGAAGTTAGATCTTAGAATTAACTGACACATTATGACAGTGAAAGAAGAAGCATTAACTGACCTTATGACAATAAAATACTGTATATTTGTATCAAGCATATCATTATTCTGTTACTATTTTACAAAGTAGTAAATCTATTTGAATAATTCTGATTATATTAAAAAAATCCCCCAAATGACTCAATATATACATTTATTGGACAATGCCAATACACTCAGGTGTTTACATCGTACTTGTTAATACCAAGAAGCATTTCCTGTGAAATCCTTGAATAATCAGAATAAAATAAAGAAAATAAGTTATTATACACAAATGTAGATATTATCATCAGTTTCACCTGAGTAAAGCTGAAGAAGTCTGCAGTAATGAACTCCTTCTATGATTATATTATCAGCCACAATCATCTTCACTGCATGGTGTCCCATTCATCTGTTTTGTTTAACACTGTAAAAACATGTGCCATAATTTTCAATATTATGCTAATTTCACTTAAACAATATATTCAGAAGTATATTGAGAATTATTTCCCTAACTTTCCCTTTTTGATCTAATATCTATGGTTGTGAAAAACATTTTCCAATTTTAACCAGACTTTAATTTGACATACATCTTTATACTAACCAAAACTTGATGTGCAGGCAGATTAAGTGTTAAATGAACAATCATCAACCTTTTTATCATCTAATTACTTTATAAATTATTTTACTGATGAAAAAATGACTTTCTGGGAATAGTACTGTATGACCTAAGAAATATTTCTTCAACACAGCATATATGGCAATAAACACTAGGATATTCAATCTGAAACGTAAATGCGCTTGTCATTTCATTTTCTAAGAAGGTGCATCATTTTATATTAGTAGTGGCATTACTAGCTAAGCTACAGAATCCTCTTTAACTGCTGTGAGCTGCACAGTAATTTGTGCATTTCACTGTGACCTTTAGTAAAGCTAATGACTTTACACTGGCTTTTCGTATGTTATGTTATTGGCATCTGCATGGTATTGAACTCAGCTGCACTATTCTTAACAATGGCTTCTACTCTGGTTCTTTTACAAAGAAGATTAAAGTAAGGCAATGAATGCATCTTATAACACTAAAGATACAAACCTGAAATGTGATAAGCTTGTAAGAAAGAACATAATCAGCTGCAGCAGATGATTAGGATAAAGCAATAAAAATACAGGATGATTTTTTTTTGCTGTGCTATTGTATTGCAATGAAAATATTCAATATAAAATCACTGGTGCATGTATTTTCTTCACAACTTATATATGGGTGACAAGCTATCTTGGCTTTAACAGCCAAGTACAGAACTGAAGGTTTCCAGATAACTTGATTTCCTGAACTCTTCCATTTTATTTAAAACAATCATTAAACAAGAAATAAAAAACACTTTTGCTCTTTCCTTTCTTTAGGACTTTAGAACAGTTTGTGGATAAGTACTTTAAATGCAATTAATAGGCTAAAATATATAAAGAAGATTAATGAAGGGAGATGCCATGCTAATTGTTAGAATGCCCTATCTTCATCAAACTACATAGAGAAATCCATAGTTAGTCAGTCAATGGCCAGTTACTATGTAAGGTAGTCAGTGGGTGATATTCATGAAAACCTGCACAATTTTTACAGTGTGTGCATCATGGCACAATCCTCAGAAGAGAGCGACAAGTTTTAGATCCAGTAAACTTCATGCAGTGACGCGCACTCATACACAAATACTGAAACTTCTATGACATGTAAATTACAGCATAAGTAGTTGAATTTTATGCTAATGAAACAAATCAGTGCAGTGGAGTGATTCAATAACCTCTAAAGTAACTGTGTAAACATTGTGTTGGTGTTGACTATGTATTACAAAACTTTCCAAATACAGCCATGCAAAGGAATCAACATGGAAGCAACAGCAAGTAAAAGCTCTTAAATTTTGTAGAGAAATGACCTCAACATTTATTTTATTATTTTTTATTTTATTTTACATTTGTTGACTGGGCTAGTCTAACTGGATATATGTCCATTTTCAGTAGAGGTCCAGGGAGATAAGCTCCAAGACATGATAAAATACAATTACAAATTACAAACAATAAAAAGCCAAAATTTGTAATAAAAAATAGCAAATATAATAAAAATATAATAAAAATAAACAAGCAATGGTAACGTGCTGTAAAGCATAGAGGTTAGCACAGGGTGTGTAAAGAGGACAAGAGTCATAAACAGTGCAAAATGAAAGGTACATGGACATAGTACAGGTAAAGACAATAGTAGAGAAAGGAAGTTAGTTGTGTAGTGATGTTACTAAGAATTTACTTGAAATAAAAGGTATGTAAAGAGGAGCGAAATGGTGTACAATAGGGAGACATGAGAGAAGTATAGTAAGAAGGAAGATGTAACAGTGGATAGCAAGCACAGGATAGACAAGGTCAAGTATAAAGAGATAGATGACTACCTAACACATTATGACTTAATTACACAATGTGGATGCTAGAATATCACAGTCACAAAATCAAAAATATATTTGTAAGGGCCATAACATAAAGGTACCTTTGCTTCCCCACCCCCAAAAGAAAATCTAATTGTGTGTAATACAGGCTGCTATAATGTTATATTTTACTGTAGGCATATGTAGTTTGTAGCAGGCATGTGGGCAAAGGAATAGACTCCCTTGTGTTTACAACATTGTGCTCCCATACAGCTGATGTGGCTACTAACCATGCAGATTCCAGTCTGTCAGCATGGTGAAGATGCAAATTAGGTAAAAACTTATTAGTATTGCTGAATTCCAAAAAAAGAGTAACCCTGTAGGGATGTTCACAATGTGTAAGCACTACCATGGTGTTTTTGATTTCAATGGATGTCATCAGTGAGTAATGATACCAAGGGAGTGTATCAGATTACACTTTCAAAGTTGTATAGGTCGGTGTATGGAGGGTGAAAGTGCATATAAGCTATGCAAAAATTACAGGCCATATGTCATACTCAGAAGTTTGTTGTAAAATGTGTCTTCTCTGTTCATTTTAAATAAGTTTTGTACATTTTTAAATGTCCTCATTTATGCGATGGTGCGTAGTGCACTATCGCGCAATACAGGAATGAAAGAATGGCAGCTTTTGCTGTGTTTGTCTGGAAATATTATTGTTGCACCACTTATTTATGTAGGGCTAGAGGGCAGAAGATCCTGGAATCAAGTACAGGGTAGGTAAACTTTCCTTTTCATACTGAATGTTTGTGTGATATCACAAGAACGGAGGAAAGTAATTACAATTTTGTCGTGCTTGCTTTGTTTATAAAAAACTGCACAGGGGTGCAAGGACTGCACAGAGGTACACGTAACACAATAACAAACAACCAACAGGTGTGTGTAATAGATGCTAATTACAGTATAAGCAGGTTAACTCAATTTTCATGAACCAAACATGGTGCAGCTACTCTGCATGCTATAAATTGTCCATGTAACCTCCATTCTTGCTTTCCTAAATACTTCAATACCATTGTAGTGCAGGCAAGGAAATTTTAAATTACACAATGCTAGGGGCTGCTGCAGCTATTCTACATCTGCGTGTGCTATAGGCTGAAGTCAATGCTGCTGGTGCTGATGACAATAGGCCTAGGCCAAGATAGAGAAGATGGTTCAGGCCGAGGGTAACTTATCAGATGCTACATGACTAGAGACTGTAGAGCACTACAGGCTGGACAGACACACCTTACAAGAACTCTGTGAGCTCTGCTCCCCTCAACTCAGAGCTAGAACCAATCAAGGGGAACCCATCTCAGTGGAAACTAAGGTATGTGTAGCCCTTAGAATATTAGCTACAGGTACTTTTCAAAGACCAACGGGGGACGTGATGGGTGTGTGACAGGCATCAACATCTAGGATCTTCCAACAGTTCATAGATGCTATGCTTATACATGCCAGTGAGCACATATGTTTTCCCCATAGTTCTGTGAAGAAGGGTAGCAATATACAATGGTTCTACCCTAAAGTACTGGGTGCCATAGATTGCATTCATGTACACATCAAGGCACCACTTGGTGAGCAGGGTAGAATATATATTAACTACAAAGGATACCACTCTATCAACTGCCAATTCATGTGCAATGCAAAGTCTTGAATGTGTGTGCTGTCAATTCTTGCAATTATCATGACATCTATATCTGGCACACAGCATAGCTGTATCAGATGTTTGCTGGGGGGACAACCCATGGGGCCATTTACTGGGGGATGCTGGCTATGCACTGGAACCATGGATGATGGCACCTATCAGAAGTGTACACACATCCACAGAAGAACACTATAATGAGACACACACCCAAACCAGAAGCATCATAGAGCATGTGTTTGGGCTGTTGAAGTCACAGTTCCTGTGCTTAGATTCATCTGGTGCAGCCCTGAAGTATAATCCAGACACGTGCACAAGTCTTCACAGTATGTGCTATGCTGCTCAATCTGATCTTGTAGAAACAGCTGCAGCAGGATCAGCAGGGAAGGGACATACACCCCCCCTACCACCATCTAGGTCAACACAGCCACAGTCAGAGGAGGGCTCAGAAGAGGAACCACCAGCTGCTGTGCCTGCAGGCAGATGTAGGCATGCTCTGTATGCCCTTGCTTTGGCTAAAAAACAACATGTACAGCATTCACTGACCACCTAGGCATCTAATACTTTTCTCCTACTCTCACAACTAGTAAAATTGATATCAAACAACTCACACAATGTGCACCTCCCCATGTACTGACGGTGTCCTCCTTGCATCAGACAGAGTCAGCCTTGAACTGAAAATGTGTCCACTGCTGCATTTGCAAGGTAAGTCCTGAACAATAAGTATAGTCTTGAATGATATTATGGTATACCCGGGTATTTAGTAGGTTAGAACAGTAATTAAATAAATAGTGCTGTAGATTTGTGCAAAAAGTACTTTAACATGTAACAGCAGAGAGACTTTTCCTATACTCATATGTGTCCATTAGTAAGTACTAGGCCTCAGCGGTCAAAGAGTCACACAGTCCACCCTCTGATGTATACTGATGCTCACTACATGGCCTTAGTTTTGCACCATACTTTTGTACTGGAAAACCCATAAAGAGAGAAATTAGTACTGATACACATTGCAGTTTCTGACATCACAGCCCTTCCCAAGATCAAACAGGCAGGAAGTAGAACAAGGAGAGTAACAAGAGCATCACATCCTTGTTTGTGCCACAGCAGTAACAGCCTTGGTTACCCACAAAAGTACAGGCTATGCTTGTCTGTGGCATAACAGTACATGAGCTCCCCCCTCCCAACAGCAGTGTAGCCTTGCTTGTGCCTTAACAGTGACTCAGCAATGCCCCCCCCCAAATAAACAGTATATGGCAGTTTATGCCATCCAACCTGACCTTCTCTTGTGGAAATGCATATCATATAACTCTCAGTTAATATCTCCACCCACATTTTAAGGTCAAGTATATTGAATGCCTTACACACTTGAATGCCTCACAGTACTGCTCAGATAACTGATGAAGTACCAAGAAATACAGACACGTAAGACAAAGCTGTATATTTGAAAACAGAATCCTGACAGGCTGCGTGATCAGTAAGTGCACTATGTCCAAATACAATAAAGAGGGTTAAAAGCACAAAGCTGAAGATCTCATAGCAGCGTGCATTCTGATGCATTTGTTTTTGTGAACAATGACTTCAGTTCGTTGCTGCAAAGCTGTTTGTGTTGCAAAGAGGGCTAAGGCATCCATTCTGCTTTCTGAATCTGCAGTGGTGTGAGAGTTCAAATCCTGAACTATGTGGAAATATCTGATATGATATCATTTTGTAGTGTGTATGTCATAACTTTTAATTTATTTTCCTACTTTTCTTTTTTATTTTATTCATCTGTTTTCGTGATTCTATGCATAGCTCAAACAAATGACCACAGGTTTGGCTGCGCTTATATGGTTTGCACGAAGCACTGCATTGCTAATACTGGACCACCTAGGAAGCAGACAGGCAGACATAGAAACAGGATACATTCAATAAAGGGTGTATATCACAACAGAAAAGGTACAGAATCTCAAGTACCTGTTCATTAACACATTAGTGTTGAAAATCCTTTTCAGTGAACGGCCACATCATCGATTTCTTTCCAAGGAAAATCAATCTGTCAGCCATTGTTTTAAATCTGACCTTTTCTCCACAGTAGTGCAATCTCAGAGTTAGTATATTTAGTTAGGGGGGGTGGGAGGCACAGCCCCCCACATTGGGTGGTGTGTGTGGTGTGTGGGGCGAAGCCATCCACTTCAAAGTG
>NC_056745.1:1531571031-1531596031 GCF_019279795.1 Protopterus annectens | reverse complement strand
AAGGACCCATTGTGCTACAAAACAACTTTGAGATGCTAAAAGTGTTATCAAAGGACCCGTCCATGTAATGTGTGTATATTTATAACAGAGGATTCCCAGTTCAGGTATTTTCAATGCTGTGTACCTGTGAAATTATTGCACTTCTAAGTAATGCATACAGATTAAAGTGTGAAGGCCTTTACTTCACATTATTCTTAGCTACATTCCAGCATATGCATTACGTACATAACAAAATGGGAACATACCTGCTGGAGTGCAATACTCCTCTGTAGAGAAATACTGTGTAGAAATACAGTTGTAACCAGAAACCAGGAACATCAATGTCACAACCGGCTGAAACAGAGCATCTAACCATTGAGGCACAGATCAAAGTGACGCTGACAGGCAGCAGGCATATTTCAGCAACATCAACACCAATGACAAGCAAAGAAGGCTGATCATGTGGAGAGAAGGCATTGAGGGTTGATGTGACACAAACGCATGCCCTGGACCATGTGGATTTTCCATTTTTAATGAATCAACCTCTTCCAATGCCCAAAATGCAAACGTGGATGCAGAGCCTAACGGAGAAACGCAATGGTGAGACTACAGTCAAACGCCCATTTACCAGGAGCCAAACCAAAAAGTAAACCTGGTATTTAATCTATCTAATCATATGCTTAGTAATGCTAAATTGTCTGTTTTAAATAAGGGCTTGACTTTTGTGCCCTCAACGATATCTGATGTTTCTAAAACACTTACTGAAATGAAATAATACTTTATCTGTAATTTGAGTCTAAAAACATGTTTTGCTAGGACTGATGATTATGTAGTTAATGATTTGAAACGAAGTAGTGTTTTTTGTGCCCCAAAACAATGGAGCGCTACAAATATTTGAGAAAGCTGTCGAACGTGATGTGTATGCTTTATATGAAAATAATAAAGTAGATAGGTATTACAATTTGACCAAAGAAGAGAATAATGCTATATGCTTGTAAGCAGATAATCCAGATTTGGTGATCAAAAATGCAGATAAAGGTGAAGGTATAGCCGTTATGAATAGGGATTTTTATTTTGGAAGATGCAGTTGGCGCTACAAGGAGAAGAAAATCAAGCAGTCACAAGGAATGAGAGCAACTGTTTTTAACGTTAAACAAGATGCTATGTGACATGCATGATAGTGGTGTATTGAATGATGATCTATTTAATTATTTATATGTTGAAAATTCCAAATTACCAATGATTTATGGCATACCAAAGCTACATAAATATGTCAGTGACCCACCAATGAGACCCATAGTTTTGGCTAGGTGGTAGGTCACTGAACCATTATCTAAATATTTGAAAAAGCAATTCAGACCTGTTCTGGAAAGGGTAACTACCATTTGAGAGGATATGGACACCTAACTGAAACAGTTTTATGAATGGTCATCACGTCAACATTCTAATGAGTCTTATTTTGTAACAATGGATGTTGACTCACTTTTCACTTCCATACCTCATTACTATGGTGTCAATAGTGTGAAATTGTTTATGCAAAGTTTTTCTGACTACAGTACAGAAAAGACTAAGTTGATATGTGAGTTATTGATGTTAGTGTTAACCAATAATATTTTTATATTTGACACCAAGCTGTATCGACAAGTAAAAGGTGTACTGACGGGCAAAGCCATTGCTAACACTTATGTTAACATTGTGATGTATATGTGGGAAGAAAGATATGTGTTATCTACATCCAATAATTTTAGACAGTACATTACATTTTATAAGTGTTTTATGGATGACCTTTTTGTAATATAGGAAGGCAGTGAGAAAAGTTTTCATGATTTTTTAGCATATATAAATAGTAGTACCCCATTCTTGAAATTTAAATATGAAGCTTCATGTCATTATATTGCATTTCTTGATGTTTTACTAACAAAAAGTGAAAATGGGGAAATATAAACAGAAATGTATAAGAAAGAAGTCAAATGAAATAATAATTTGCACCGCAGTAGCATGCATCCTCCTTTTATGTTTAGTAACATTATTAGAAATCAAATGGAGTGAGTGGCAAGATTGAATACAACTGAGGATAAACTAAATTATCAGTTAGATTGTGTGGGCATGGACTTTGTTGATAGAGGGTATTCGAAAAAAGATGTACATAAAGCACGTAAGGAGGTTAAGCAACAAAGTTTAAGAGAAGATGTTCAGCCCTATTTTAGTAATACACGTCAGTCACATATGAGTGCATGACCCAAAATAAACAAGACAAGAGGCATGTTAACATATAATAGGAATACAGAGGCAGTTAAAAATGTAATTAGAAAACACTGGACAATTCTGCAAGATGTACCAGTTTTAAAAGAAATAGCTGTGAATCCCCCTCTGTTTGAATACAAGCGCAATCGTACATTGAAACAAACATTATGTTATAAGGAGCAACCAAGGAGTTTTTTTAGTGGAATGGGAAGTAAGCATGGTACTTTTAGATGCAATAATTGCATTTATTGTATATATATATATATATATATATATATATATATATATATATATATATATATATATATATATATATATAAATAAGACATCCAGTGACAGGGAAAGATTTTGTTTTACATGCATATGGGAACTGTAATACAAGTAATTTAGTTTACTTAGCTAAGTTTGAATTATGTGATAGTTTTTATGTAGGCATGACAAACAGGAGATTTAAGGAACAAAGCTGTTCCCCTTTGTAAAATTAAATGCAAGTTGACCACCAATGCACTTAGTAAGCATATTTTAGAAAAAGGTTAACAGCATAGTTTTAAATTCATGATTTTAAAAGTAATTTATAAATCTCTGAGGGGAGGTCACATGAAATTGTTAACAGAAAATGAGGAAATGAAATGGGTATTACTTATGAGAGCCCACATACCATCTGACTTGAATGATTATTTTACTTTAAAGCCCTATCTGAAAGTGTTACATCAGAAGGTTTAAAAACTAGACATGTGACTGTAATTGAGTATTTAAGTTGAGAGTGCAATTTTGTTGATTCATGATTACCTGAGGAAGCCTTGATGGTGAAAGTTTTGACTTTTTGGTCTGAAGTTTTAACTTACGATTTTTTAAATAAAATTTTCTGAGTGTTTCCAGTGTCTCTTTTCTTGGATTTTGCTTGTCGTGTACTGAGGGCTGGTTAACAACCAACTTGCTGTTTTTTTTTGGGACTTCTGGAAGAAATACAGTTGTCTTAGTGAGTTGAGCAATGTACTAACTCTCCTCAGCATCAGTTTAGCTAGTTACACATTTGCCTTTTTATAATGGAGTACATTATTAATGGATTGCATATGTCTTAGTCTGTGCTCCAGAGATGCTAATTACTCCATACACAGGTGAATTTCATGCTAATAACAGATGTTGTGAAGCTATTTAACAAGATATAAAGCATCCATGCAGACTCCATGCTGGTTTTTCCAAGGGATGTCACAAATTGTGGAGTAAAGACACAGCATTTACAAGGTAAGTCCTGAACATGTACTGTAATGCATAATATTATTATGGCATGTACATGTATTTGATCACATGGTACAGTAAGCAGGTAAGAGGTGGGAGATGTTTACAGAAAGTCAAGTAACTGGACAACAGAGAGTTATTTCACTCATATGTATCCATTAGAAAGTAGTAGTCTTCAGTCGTGCAAGATTCACAAATTCATAACTCTCCAAAGTACTGGTGATCAGTCCATGGCCTCAGTTTAGCATTATATGTTTGTAATAAAATATCTTTACATACAGAAGCTGTGCCCTAACATGACCCCAGCTTGGCCCAACCCCCTCATAAGTACAGTGTACCCTTGCATGTGCCATAACAGGAATTCACCTTTGCTCACCCCACCAAAAGAACAGTGCATGGTTGTTTGTGCCATCCAACCTGTCCTTAACTTGCTGATGACTGCATACCATACTATTCCCAGTTAATATACACAGACAATGTAAGATAAATGAGGTAGACTGGCTTTCACACTGCATATCTCTGAATACTGGTCAGATCACTGCTGAATGTCCAAGCAACACAGATTGGTATAACTTCAAGCAACAGTCCTAACAGGTGTTGTGATCATTAAGTGCAGTATATCCAAATCTATTTCATATAATGCATGTATAAATAACAGCTGATGGCTTGATATCCCTTAAAATACATTGTGGAAGATTGTTGTGTGATGGATAACTTAAAGTTGTTTGCTGACAAGCTGTGTGTGTGGCCAAAAGGGGAAAAGACACCCATCCTGGTTTCTGAAGTTGCATTGGAATGAGATTGGAAATCTAGACTTCAGCAGGCATACTGCCTGTGAAGTAACAAACTGTATTTCCCCTTTTTTCTTTCACCTTCTGACTTACTTTAGTGGGTGAAGGAGGGTCAAGGGGGGAAATTATGGGGTACATTGTTTGTGTGATGCACCACTAGGTACAAACAGGTCTGGCTGTGCTAATCAATTTTGTGTGTAAAGCAGCATTGCACAAAATGGACAGCTGGACCACTCAGGTAGCAGACCAGACCCAGACAGCCAACAATGGAAACTGGATGCTTTCTGGTAATGTAGTCGTGCATCATGCAAACCCTCTAGGCCCCATTGCACTGCTGTTAACAGCGAGAACTTAACAATTAATACTAACTTGGAGGATGTTATGTAATTTACTCTATGGCAGCAGGTGTTAAGTTTAGGTCTGAAGTTTAAATGGTCCAGGGTTCGAGTACAAGGTGTGCAGTCTTTGTTTTACTGTTGGGACATTGCTGTATTTAGCAATGAACTGACACATAGAGAAAGGACTACCTAACTATCATGTGGCAATAGATGTCAGTGCAGGACTAACATCCACATGCTCCAGGATTTGAATACAGCTTTTATCATTCAATTTTTATGCTATAGCTATTCACATTATAGTCATTCTCAGTTATAGCAGGTGAGTTTATATTATATATATATATATATATATATATATATATATATATATATATATATATATATATATATATATATAATATATATATATATAATATATATTTATGACTTACGACTGACACAGTAATATTGTGTTAGTTATATATTTGTTTATTAATCGATGTATTGTCTAGTTAATAGCAAAAGTGAGTGTGGGTACAATGTGTACTATTTTCACGCAAGTATATTCCTGCTATGTGGCTTGGCATGCCCTTCCCATTGGACCAACACAGTCACAGAATTGTCTGTATCTCAAATAACATAGAAATTGCATTAGTTACCAAACTTCTGCATCACTGACTATCACACAAACATGTTGTACCCTTTGCACTCTGTTTGCAGTAAGTGACACACAGCTTTTTCAAATGTTGTCAAATCAGGAATGTGCACCCTCTTAGTAAATGTGAATATGTGCAATTGGCTCTAAAATATAATTTTACATTGGACTTGATCTGTGACAGACATGGAAGGCGTTTCTAGTGAGGGTTTGAGATTTCGGGCTCAAGGGCAGGATGTCCAATAGTTCAGAGTGTTTGTTGGACTCCTGGTGAATGACCATGGGCACAAGCTCCTGCAGAGGCACTATCATGGCTCACAATCAAGGACAGAGACATGGAATAGTCCAGCTGGGGCTCTGGCTAGTACTACTGGCATCACTCGTTCTGGTGAACAGTGTAGGAGCCACTACTGAGACCTCAAATTGAGAAGGAGAGATACCCTTGACCATTGGATCGAGGAATGTCAGACCAGTGACACCCCACAGATGTGTAAGTATGACTTTTAGACATTACTTGCAATAGCTTAAAGCCGCATATAGTCAGGCTTGGTATTCGTAATGGTATTCTGTTCTGTTCTGCTTTTTTCCACAGCTAAGGCAGGCTATGATCTGAATGTAAGAGCCCATAAAAGTCGATTGGCATAGATGTAAGCAACATGTGCTATGTACGCATCATAACAGTACTGTTATTGTAGCATTAAAAGTTAAACACTGCTTTGTAATACCTCTCAACTGTACAGGTTTTGCAGAATATTCAGATTGTTGCCTCATAATTTTTGTTTGCTTCTCATAAATTGTTTGTCTGGCAAATCTTTGCCAAAGCAACTGCAGCCAAAAAATGACATTTGTGTCTCATATTTCATACCTTTCAGAACGTCTGTGCTGCTGCAAAGCTTGTTATCGTATCACTTATTTGGTTTGTAGAAGAATATGTAAAATGTGCTGCTATTTTTTCTCCTTTGTACCTCCAGTAGTTATTGCTTGGTCCACATTTGTGGCTGTAAGAAATTGTGAGGTATGGGCTTAGTTGCTATGTAATGCAGTAATACCTGTCAACTGTACAGATTTCCACAGATTGTCCAGTCTTTGTATAGTAACAGATGTAATTGTGGTTTTCAGTCACATAATTACATAAGAGTTAACGACTGACATCATTAACTAATGTCAGACATGTGAGATTCAGACCACAGACCCTTCATAAAACACATGCAAGTGCAACACCTGTTGCTGTATCAGCTTAATAAGTTTGTAAGATCAAGTATGTAAGAGCCATCCCTATTTTTTGGACTTTAGCCCCTATTCCATATGACTTTGTCCACATTTATTGCTGCAAGAGTTTGAGGCCTATGAATACAATACTATAAACTAGACCAGACATCTCCCAACTGTAAAAGCAATGTATGCATGCAGTACTCATTGGGAACAGAGTATACTACAGTTGTAGAGAGTAGTCAGCAGTTGTGGGTTCAAATACCACAATTACCAAACAAAGAAGTACTGCTATGTTTTCATCATTATTGCACTGTAAGTGCAGACCTCTCAAGCTGCGGCAGAAATGGCTTGCTGGAAAATGTGGTTAGTAGAATTGGAGCTTGCATATGGGCAAGATATGCAGACATCAAGGGCTACTGTCTGAAATCTATAATATAGTGTGCATCTGTTATCAGCTAGGTATTCAGACATGTTATAAAAGGTTTTCTTTACAGTTTATATTGTTTATAGGAAAAGTAACATAACAGAGTGAAAGAAATGTTTTGTATGCCACTAATGATGTTGCTAATCTTCTCCTTTTTTTCTATCCCCACCCTTATATTATTTTTTTCCTATTTTTACACACCATAGCAGAGTAGGCCTGTACCACAGTAGCCACCTACCCCAACTTCACAGGCTATGGCACCACATCCAGACTGGTCAGGTACACACCCTGGTAGCACCACCTCTGCTGCCTCTGCACTTCCTGGGCTCTCATGTAGTTCTGCCCTGAAGGATAGGCCAGTAGTTCCCTCCAGGAGCAGTGGCAGAGGTGCTGATTTTATCAACCACAATGAACTGCCAGGGTCGGTGCATAGGACTGTGTGTTACACAGTTGTTGCATGCCTACACCAGGTGGAGACACTGCTCTACATCATTGTTTTGAATAATACAAGGAGACACAGACATCAGACACTCCAGCCATCAGTGTAGCGAGGTGACTGTGATGACAGTCCACTGGGTGAGGACTCGATTCTCACTGTCCCCAAACTTGATGTCCGTGTGCCCTTGATGTCCTCCCTCCCCAGCCATAGTGTTCACCCTCCTCTTGTGTGCTTCACCATCCCTCTGTCTCATCATATATGTCATGTCTGCCTGCCATTGCTTCCTAACCTACCCACTTAACTTTACCCACACATGCCTAGGTCTCTACCCCAACATCCCCCTCTCTCTCTCTCTCTGTCAAAAAGGAAAAAAGGACACCAGTTCCCCCCAAAAAATATTTTCCTATACATAACTTTCCATTTCACAACAGTATCTTTATGACTCCCTTGATTTAGTCCAATTGACTATACAGCATGGTTGTGGTGTGGTCACCTCTCTCTCTGGAGGTGACAATCCAAATTCAGCTAATAGTCATCATATATTATTAGGTTTTGCTGTTGGAGAAATGGATAGCTATGGTTCTTTCCTACACCCTTCCTGCACATTCATGTCCTCCTTTCACTTTATTTTACCTCCTACTGTCTCTCCATTTCACCACTTTCAGTATTCCCCATTTATTTTCTTTAGAGAATCTGTGCACAAAGATGCACATCACAAAATGACACGCACCTACGGGAAAAGCAAGTACAGCTATTACATAAACCAGTATTCAAAACTCCACAGTTTTACACAAAAATTATAACACAGATTCATGAGTATCCCAATTTATAATATTTCTTTACACATAAAAGTATATGAAACTCTTACATACAGCTGATTTTGAACACAGTACCATCTGAACAAAAACAAGGCTGGATCACTGCATTAACAGATAGTGCTACAGAGTCAGGTGAGAAGCAATTGCATTTTACACAGTGTGTAGAAAATTGAAGACTTCACTGCTGCCACATACACCTGCTACTTATTTGCATCTTTGGCTGCAGGTAGTAATTGACTTCAGTCAGTGATAAGTTCCTTTCACTGGCCACATAGAACTGGTTCCAAATAAAGCTGTAGCCAATACTATTAACTACTATTCTCGTTTCTGTTATTTGTTAACATTTTTATTTGCTTTGCTTAGCAAGGCTGTGTGATGCGCAGCATGGCTCACACATGCTTTATAAAAATAAATGGAAATTTCACACTAAGGCTTTGTAAAGCATTAATGTCTATCATGCAATTATGCTTTATACATAGTTAATGTTGAAACTATGACATTAGTGATATAAGGGGAGTACAAAGGTTAAATATGACCATGACATGTGACAGATAACATTGACTGTATAAAATACACCTGTTAAGGAACTGACTGTGTCTCTAGATGGGTTAATACATTGTTGTTGTATGCACATGAAATGGGGGAAGACATGAATTTTACAAGTGTGTATTATAATTTTATATACATTTACTAATACTACTGCCTTTTACTGCTGCCTAGGAATGGTGTGCATCAAACACCATCACACAATGATTCTTTAAAGAAAAAATGGGGAAGATAAGAAAGTGGTGAAATGAGGAGCAAACAGGGATAAAAAACAAAGTGAAAGGAGGGCAGAAATGTGCAGGAAGGGTGTAGGAAAGAACCTTAGCTATTAATTTCATCAAAAGTAAAAACTGGTCAGGTGTATACAATATTAGCTGAATTTGGACTGTCGCCTCCAGAGACATAGGCGACAACAAAATAATCATGTTGTATAGCCAAATGGACAGAATCAAGTGTGTCAAATAGACAAGTGTGTGAAATGGAGAGCTATGTACGGGACAAATTTGTTTTGGGGACAGGTGCCCTTTTTCTTTTCTGGTGAGAGAGGAATGTTGGGAAGGGACATAGGCATGTCTAGGGTGTCCACGTTGGCAAGGAGAGGTAGCAATTGCTGACAGACAGGACATACAAGACAAGATACAGGGCTGGTGAAGGACACCAGGAAGGTGAAAAACATGGTTGGGCTGAGGGTGGTGAATTTGAGGTCTCATGGATGTAAGGACAGGTAACATTAGGAGTCAAGTCCTCACCCATTGGACTGCCACCACTGTCCCCTCACTGCACCAGTGGCTGCAGTGCCCAACATGTGCTTTGATGATGGGTACTTTGTACCAAGATGGAGAGCAGGCACTCCATCCAGCATAGGCATGCGTCCACCGTGTGGTGGATAATCCTACACACCATACCTGGTAACTCATTCCAGGTAATAAATGTAAGCTTCCACCACTGCTAGCAGAGGGGACCACAGACATATCCACTGGGGTGGAACTACCTAAAAGTACAGGTAGTGCAGAGGGAGCAGAGGGGGTGCTGCCAGGCTGCAGCACAGACATGATGGGCCTCAGTACTGTAGTCAGTGGAGTGAGAGTATGAGGATCACTGGGGCCCTGCCTACCCTGCTGTTGCTGTAGCAATAAAAAAAAAAACATGAGCATACAATTATAAAAGAAAAATGAAAATAAAAAATACACATAAAAATAAATAAGTGAACACAGAAAAACAAAAAAAAAAAAACAAGAACAAGAAAAACAAATTAAAAGCAAATTATATAACAACAAATGCAAACAAAATCAGAAATAGTAAATTAACACACAAAATACAAAATTATACATCATAACAAGTAGTGGGCTTAGAGGAAAAAAAGGAAACTATTACTGACTTCATAGTTAACAAACAAAAGCTTTCTACAATTATTTCACTCTATTCCGTTACATTTTACTTTTAACACTACTGACTCCTAAGAGATTTCATTACTATTTTGAAGACGACCCAGTTACTAACAGATGGATCTTGTAATAATGATCAGACTGAAGCCAACAATCATTCATGTGTGCATATATTTGACATATGCATGCTTACTCTTGACAGAAGGCCAGTCATGACAGAGGTATTGAGGTCTGAAAGAAACTTGCTATAATGATGACTAGCTAACAGTATTGTGTATATAATTCTGAAAACATAACACTATTGTATACATGGGAAGTGTGGTCTTTGAAGCTACAACCACTGACTACTGTAATACTGCACTTTTCTTTTGGACTACAGACTATTGCATGCGTACTGTCCATTTTCACTTTATACGTGCCTTCTCACTGTTATTTGAGAATGTGAAATGGTTGCTTTGTGCTACATAGTATGTCATGCATACTTTCCTTTACAGTTGGGGTCTGCATGCTCAATTATATAGAACTGTCTGAAATAACCATCCTTCTTTAAATCCAGTAACTGCACTTTATATACGCATACATACCACATGCTTCCCTCATCCTTGCCAGGCACACTCCATGAGACCTCACATTCAAGGCCTTTTCTTCAGCAGCTGTGGAAAAGAAAAACAAACCAGAATGTCATTATGAATACCAGTCTTGACTATATTCAGCTATAACTTTTACTGTTGGTCAATGCATTTTATACTTACACATAGAGTGTTTCTCGCTCGACATTCCCTTATCCACTGATCAAGTATGTCCCTCTTCCTCTACAGTGGTTGTCATAATGAAGGTGACACTGCTCACCAGTGCATGGGATACTAGTCGCCCTGGTCAAAGCACTAGCCAAACTAGTCCAGGCCTCAGACTTATACTGAAAAGATGAGTAGTCCAGCTGCAATAGGCATGGCCCATGCTCCTTAACTAGGAGCCCAACAAAAACTTTGGGCTCCTGAACTCCCCAGCATTGCGCATGAAAGCACACTCCCGTACCAGCCATATCTCCTAAAGATCAAACTCAATGTCTAATGAGCATTTTCAGCCAATTTCACTTTAAATATGCTTTACCACCAATTGCACATATTGTGCTTACTGCGACTGTGCACTACCTTTTTTTTGCTACATTTGAAAACTCTGAGTGTCACTTACAATTGCACAAACATGGTAAGCCAGGCTGTATGATGGTAAGTAGCATGCAACAGTGGGCATTAAAAAAAGAAAAAGAAAATATAACCAGCTACACACAGCAAACTTAAAAAGCATAAACTTAAATAAAATAGAGTAAAAAGGGTAAAAGAACAATAAAATAAAAATGGTAAGCGCTTTCACACTGAATTTGTGCTTCATCAGACCAATTACCAAATCACATCTAAAGCCTTATATAAGGCACAAATTAATGGTTCAGAAGTCTCAGTTTTCATTTAGCCCTTAAAGGTACTATATAATTTAAGCCTGGTTTCCTATGTGTTGAAGTCTCAGTATCCAATCAATCTCAAGACTCTCTGTTCATAGCCTGTCACCACCCCTCTTACTCTTATTACACAGTTGTAAAACCAAAAAGGCTGAGAGATCATGCTATGACCATGACAAGATTTATTTAATGTGTTCCTTATTGGATTTAGTTTTATCTAATAATGTATTTATATTTGGTGATGACCTTTATCTACAACAGGTACCGATGGGCACAAGTTGTGTTAACAGTTAAATGAATATGGTCATGGCTAATTGGGAGTCAGACCATGTGTTATGTGATGGCAATCCCATCAGGAGCTCTATTTTAGTTTATTTTATGTGTATTTTGTTGATGATGTTTTTCATGATTTGGCATGGTTCACAGGATCTGCTTCTTGAATGTGTTGCTTATTTGCATAATACTTCTGAGTTCTTGAAATTTGCTATGCATTTTTTAAGTAACAGGATTGCATATTTAGATGTTTGTATTGTTAATGACAGGATCTTACTACTAGTTTATACAAGAAACCCACTAAGATTAATAGTAGCTTACATAAGTCTAGCATGCATCCGAGGTATGTTCCTAAGAATATCCTGAAGAGTCAGTCTTATCAAGCAGCTAGATTTTGCAACTGACATTCGGATATGTTTAATACATTTGATGGGTTGAAAGATGATTTTCTAAGTAGGGTTATCATAAGGGTGAGATCAAAACTGTTATTTAAGAGGTTATCACATATACTGTTGATGTGATACTGCCAGACCATTTTTTTTCTGAGAAGCATAATTTGTCTTTGAATAACGTCTCACAAAATGTTATGAGAATGAATTTGGCATAGTCTAATAATGTTAATTTCATAAGTGATGTTATTAGGATGAACTGACCTATCTTAATGGTTGATTAGAAGTGTGAGTCAATTACTTGGCAGTTTACCACATTTTAGTTATAGGAATAGCTATTCCTTGGAGAGGAGATTATGTTATTGTTTGTATGATATAATTAGACCTGGTTCTACTAGATTAGGTACTATGATGTGTAGGTCCTCTGCCATTTGCAAGTATATTTCAATTGACAAGTCTTTTGTTCATCCATTCACCATGTACAAATGTAAGTTCAGTTTTTATGCTGATTGCTGTTCCATGCATTTGGTTTATTTAGCTGAGTGTAATTTGTGCTTTTGTTTTTATGTGGGTAAAAATAATAGGTCCCTTAAGGAGTGCATTAAGGAGGACATCAATTATATCAGAAAGTGCGATGTGAGAAGCACACCTTCTAAAAGTGATGAGCAGCAGTCAGGATCAGACATTTTCCTTTCTGGTTTTACAACTGTGTCATGAGAGTAAGAGGGGTGATGACATCAGGTTAAGAACAGAGAGCCTTGAGTTTGATTGGATACCGAGTCTTCAAGCACATAGGAAACCAGGCTTAAATGATGTACTACCTTTAAGGGTTAAATTGAAATTGTGACCTTTGAACCATTAATTGGTGCCTTATATAAGGTTTTAGATGTGATTTGGTAATTGGTCTGATGAAGCACGAATACAGTGTGAAAGCACTTATCGTTTTTATTTTGTTGTTCTATTACCATTTTTACTTTATTTTATTAAAATTTATGTATTTAAGTCCACCATGTCTAGCTTGTTATATTTTATTTTCCTTTATCTGGTGTTTTTATTAACCAGCTTTTATCTGTTTTTATAAATTTAAAAAAAAAAAAGAACATGCAAGTCCAAGGATATTTGATATACAGCCACTTATGTAATTCTGTTATTCAAATGGGATTGCAAAAATAGACTTGTATCAACACAGTACACATTACACTCACAATCATACTTTTCATAATATATGCACAATACCCATATAAATGATTAGGTTAACATTACTGACACAGTATTAGTGGCTCAGCCCTCATGCATGTAAATATTAATATCAACTACGTCAGGTGTTATGAGTGAGAGTAAATATGATGTGACCATGGAGCAACATTAAAAGTGTATGACATATAGGTTCATAGGTTCATAGGTAGGTACTAGGCTATTGGCCCTAGGGCCTATATAAGCCTAGCCAAATGTACCCTGGCTTTCGCCACCCAAGAAAATTATTTTCCTGTGCCACTGTCGAGCAGAGCCACAGAAGTGATCCCTGGGGTGAATTTCCTATCTCCCATCCAATCATCAAGATTTTTCTTGAAGAGTGCTAATGAGGAGCTTTGTTTGATATAGATAGGTAGTTTGTTCCAGAGTATGGGAAGTATCTGGGACAGGAATCTATCCCTCCAGCATGTTCTTTTTATTGTGGTGATAAGGTTTAGGTCCCCAGAGTGTGTAGCTCGTAGGGATTGGGATTTCTTTAAGTGGAGCATGTCTAAAAGCTCTGGGTTTGACATAGCTTTGTGTGTTAGGCAGAGATCACCTCTGAGTAGGCGATATGCAACGGAGTAAAGCTGCAGTTTTTTGAGATGGTCTGCATAGGTCATCTCTTTGAGGCTGGTAATCCTCTTTGTGAGGTATTTCTGTGGCCTTTCCAGTTGTTGTAGATGTCTTGTGAGGTACATACCAAAAGAGGCATTGTACTCTATAATGGGTCTAATGAGTGATGAGTAGAGGGGAACACTGACCTCTTTTTTCCTGGATGAGAAACCTTTTGTGATGAGGTGTGCCACATAGAAGGATTTCCTGACTACTGTGGCGATGTGATTATCAAAGGAGAGACTACTGTCCACCTGTGTCCCAAGGTCTCTTATCACACTTTCGGTATTAAGTAGATTACCACCTATGTGGTAGTTCATGGGTACTGAGTTTTTACCAAAAGGGATGACAATGCACTTTTTGGCATTGAGCTTGAGGCCATGGCTTTGACACCAGACATCTGTCTCAGCAAGGCCCTTTTGTAGGATGTCCACATCTTTTGGAGTTTTGATTATGGCTCCTAGTTTGCGGTCATCTGCGAACTTCATTAGCCAAAGACCTTCTGTGTTGGCCTGTACTTCAGAGAAGTAGATACCAAACAGGAGAGGACCCAGGACTGAACCCTGTGGTACTCCACTATTCACTGGTCTGAAGTTGGATTTGGAGTCTGCTACTTTCACAGTGTGGGTTCTGTCAGTGAGCCAGTTGGCAACCCATCTTGTGACATAGGGATTTATACCTAGTTTAGTGAGTTTATCTATAATTTCAGAGTGGGGGATGGTGTCGAAAGCCTTGGTGAGATCTTCTAGATAGGCTGTGTGAACCACCTTACCCTCATCTACGGCTTTGGTGACTGCTTCAAAGAAGCCTATCAGGTTTAGGAGACATTATCTGCCTTTTACAAACCCGAACTCGGTGGCGTCCTGAGTTTGGAGATTACCAATGTCATTATTTATAAGTTCCATAATGATACGCTCCATAGCCTTGCAAACCAGGCTCATTAGGCTAATGGGGCGGTAATTCCGGGGCCTGTGGTGGCTCCCCCTTTGTGGAGGGGGATAACTGTTGCTGTGTGCCATTCAGTGGGCACATAGCCTGAGGTGAGGCTATGATTGAACATGGTACTTAGGTGGGGTGCCAGTTCGTTCTGTAGTTCATGTAGAACACAGCCTGGGATGTCGTCAGGTCCCATGGATGTTGTGTTCTTGGCTTTGGATAGTGTGTTTTTTACCTGTGCAGCCATGATTACAGGAACTTTGCATTCTTCTGGTATAGAGATAGGCCCGTTAGGGGATGACAGAGGGGTAAAGTTAGCATTGAACCTATCTGCCAGGATGTTGGCAATATCAGTTGGTTCTGTATATTTAGTGCCATTGTGCTGTAACTCAGAGCAGATCTGAGTGTTGCCATTGAGATTCTTGACATAGCTATAGAATGATTTGTGGCTGTCTTTAGAGTCAGTGGCGATTTTGTTTACATAACTAGCTTTGGAGGATTTTATGAGGGACCTCAGCTTCTTACTGAGGCTGACCAGAGAGTTTCTCCAATCATGGGATTTTACTCTTTTTTGCAACAGTTTCTTTCTTCTGTTGTAGAGTTTGTTTATGGCAGGGGACCACCAGATTGACTTCCTTTTTTTGGAGGATAGCATCTTGGTTCTGTTAGGGATTGCACGATCCATGCACTCATGTAAGTGCTTATAAAGTGCATTTGTGTAGGACTCAGCAGTCATACCTCTATTGTCCGTCAGCATGGGTGTCGTGAAGTTTGCCACTTCTGTCTTAAGAAGCGTGAAGTTGGCTTTGGAGAATTTTTTTACTGTGGTTTCCCTAATGGGGAGTGGGGGAGGGATGTGGATGTGTAGGGTGATTAGCTTGTGGCCGGATCTGACCAACGAGGAATGGACCTCTGGTGTGGAGCACCAGTTGCCCATGTTGGTAATAACCAGGTCTAGGATATTGCTGCCCCTGGTGGGGGTGTGGATACGCTGATCCATGGCATTGGAATTTATGAATTCCAGAAAACGTTGAGCACAAGAGTTGGTACATGAGTAGTTTTCCCAGTTAATGGTAGGGTAGTTGAAATCGCCCATTATTAGGGTGTTAGGTTGTACTCTAATACTTTCCAGTGTATCAAGAAATGAGGAGTGGGAATCCTGGGGCATGGTGGGGGATCTGTAGCAAGCTACAATTTGGATTGCAGTCTTGCCCAGAGTTAGTTGCACTTGCCGTTTTTGAACCCAGGACCATGTGTGCTGTAGTCTTAAACTTACAGCCATTGCCATAAGAAGGTTGACAAAACACTTGTGTATGCTGTACTTCATTTGTATAAACTGCAATGCCAACACTGTAAAAAAAAATTTGCTCATCCTGTACTAGAACCCAGGACCATTTGCACTCCAGACCTAGACTTACCACCTATTGCCACGTGATTAGTTACATGACATCCCCTATATTAGTATTCATTGTTAACGTGATGGCATTAGTACAGCGCAGCCTCACTTACCGGGTTTGCACAATGCCCAGTGGTATTAATTCAATGCATCTGGTTTTTATTTTTGGCTGCGTGGGTCATGTTTGATACATGGGTGGTCCAGTCACACAAATGAGCTAAGCATCGCGCAAACACATGGAAAAAAGGTAGAAATGAAGAACAATAAAATATATGAAATTAATAAACGCAGAATGACAAATCTATGGCAGGGCCTCTTGTAAGATTTTTCCTTATTTAAATGCATTTGGGACCCTGCCACATTTCGAACAAGGGGAAGCTATTGTCATACCTCTCCACTGTACAGACTTTCACAGAATTTCCAGATTTGTGCTTCATATTTTTGGTCTGTTTCTCATAAAATGTGTGTTCTTTTGACAAATCACTGGCAAATCATTGGGGATTGAATTCAGAAAATAATAACAGGCATTTGAGATTCAGATTTCATACCTTTCGGAACATTCATGCTACTGTAAAACCTATTATTCTATCAATGTTTTAAGGTTGTAAGGGCAGTATTTAAATATCTCCCCTAATTGTGGCCCTTTGTCACCCCCAGTATTTATAACTTTGTTCAGATTTCTTGCTGTAAGAGGTTGAGGGGTCTGCATGACTTACAGTGTATAAGAATGTCATTATGAATACCAGTCTTGACTATATTCAGCTATAACTTTTACTGTTGGTCAATGCATTTTATACTTACACATAAAGTGTTTCCCGCTCGACAGATCTGCGTTCTGCAAACCTTGTTGTTCTATCAATTTTACAAGTTTGTAAGAACAATATTTACAAAGTGAGCCTGTTTCTTGCCCTTTTCCCACCCATTATTTATGGCTTTGTCCAGATGTCTCGTCCTAAGAGGTTGAGAGGAATGGTCTGCATAATGTGATGTGTACTGTTCATTTGGGGGCGGGGTGGGCCATCTGTACTCTGCTTTACACAGACTCAATATCCATGTTGGTTTACAAGGTTTTGCAGCCAGCAATACTGGCATGAGCCGTAAAATCTTACGGAGTGTTTCTATGTTCATAATGCTGGGCAGCATGCCTCATTAATATGCATTGTGTGCTGCTGCATACTGATCACCATTGTGTATATGGATACAGTCTGTGTAGGCTCCATGAATGTTTAATGCATCCTGTCCAGTGGCATTTTACTCAGAGCAACCTTGTATTATTGTGTGACTGTTGATTTCTATTCATTTGATTTGAGGCTTCCACAGGAGACAGAAATTGTGATCTTCAGGGTCAGACTTCTTTTGCAGGTGTAGTAGCAGTTAATGAAAGAGAAATAAACAAATAAAAAAGAAAAGAAAAAACATTCATGAATAAAGTAGTAAGTAAATAATTAGTAGTAGATCACACAGTCTCTGCTAAGTAATATCCATTAATCATGTGGCATAGAGGGGTAGTGGATGTTTCTAAGAACAATAAATGAAATACGTTAGTGTGGCTATTCTATCACTTTGCTTGCATTCCAATATCAGGTGTACTCACTTAGAAAGTGACTAGTGAGGTAGGCTGTATGCAGAAGCATTAGACATTAGACTTTGTAATCATCAAATGATTATCATTATTGTTTGTCAGAGAGGGTCATTTCATGTATTCGACAGCAACAAGGAAAAACTCATTACTCTAGCAATTATTTCTTTCAGTTTCAGCATAGTCAAACATCAACATTGCCCATACAGAAAAAGTGAGAAAGTGCATATGTTAAGGGGTGGGGAGGCATTCTGTTTACAAAAGTGATTGTTACAGTTACTTCTGACAACTTCTGTGATATTGCCGCAGTCAAAATATTGGAATCTTGTCAGAAAATAAAAATATTCTGCTGAGACAGTCTGTACTCAGATGAAGCAGAATTTTTTAAGTATTTTAGGAACATAATGAAGATGTAAACTCATGGTCTGGGTTTGATTTTGTTATTTATTATCATATTCTTAAGCATCATTATTGAAATGTCTTTTAAGTAAGTTCACAACAAATATGCGTATTTTTTCCTCTTGGGACAAACACACAATACAGAATTTAATAAACATATTCTGTGATGTATCATAAGAAGGGAAACCTATATGTATTCCTCCCTTATGTTTTTCAGCGTTTCACTATGCAAACAAAAACATTACTAAGATTTGTGAAATGTTACTCACAAATTCAAATTACAACTATTCCAGTACCACTTCTCATAAAAGCATAGTCCAGTATAGATTTTGACTGAATATATTCATATATGCTTTCAAAAGTTTTAGTACTAAGCGATTCCAGAGCTATATCCCTGCATTGATATGTACCACCAATATGCCTACACACTAGTATAATGTGTCAAGCTACCAAGTCAGATTATAGTCAGTTTACATAAGGAGTGAGTATATATCTTGGTGAGGGAAGGAGCACACACTAAGAATGCAGATACATGAAGAAAAATCTGTATCAGAATTAAACATCATGCATTTTTTTTCAGAAAAATTAACATGTTTTAGTACTAGAAACAAGGCATGACCAACTGTTTTTGCACTATGCAATAAATATGGTAAGGTCAAATTTAGCAGAGATCTGCACTTAACACCAGTGAAAGAATGGTAATCTTTGGGCCATCTTGTACCTTCACATTTACATATAATTCATTTAAAAGTTTACTCAATGGTAGACTGACATTTGATTTGGATTTTTTTACACACAGGCACCGAATGCCTGTTTCTAGAAGCATTTGACAACTGCAACCAGACATATTGGATCATATTAATTTTCCACTAGAAGTGCATGTATGACTTATTCTTGGTGTTGATGGGTAAGGTAGCACACATCCAGAATGTATTGGCATTGAATAATTTTATATAAATAAGAAGGAGCAAAGAAGTTTGAAACTGCGCAAAGGATATGTATTTTTTAAGCTCTGTAATCAGCATCATTGTCTTCATCATCAACCCCCTATTCCCATTTTCTTCCTGGGGTAAGAGTGTCATGTCAGCTGTTGCCATCTCTTTCTAGTCAGTATCTCTCTTCTGCCTTCTTCAACACTTATTTCTGACTGTCGTAGGGTTTATCTCAAACAGTATATTCACCTCTGTGCTGGATGCCCTTGTTTCCTCTTGCCTTCCTTCTGTCTTTCCCAAATCTACCGCTTTTCTGCACTTGTGCCTGAACCACCATAATCTGTTCTCTTTGACCTTTTCTGCAATTGGAGCTACTTTGACTTCTACTCTTATGTCATCATTTCTTTGTCTGTCCTTCAGTGTGCACCCTACCACCCATCTCAGGCGCTTCATCTCCATCAACTCTAGCTTACTCAACTACATTGTCTTTACTGCCCAGGTTTCTATACTATAGAGTAGTACTGGATGCACCACTGTTTTGTCCAATTTACTTTTCAGGTTCTTTGGCATTCTTCTTCAGTTTCTATGGCATTCTTCTGTCACACACTGCAGCTGATACTCTATGCCAGCTGACTACTGCTTCTCTGATTCTAGCTTTCACCTCCTCATTCAGACTTCTCTTCTCCTCAACCACCCCTCCCACATGCTTGAAACTATTAACCTGTTCCACTATTTTCCCTTCTATCTCAATACTCTGCTTCTTCTGAACTCCTCCATTTGCTGCCATTGCAACGGTCATATCTGTACTCAGTTGGATTGCATGTTACTTCAGTTTTGCATTCCATTCCACTATCCTTTGCTGAATGTCTTGCTCAGAATCTGGCTGTAATGTCACATTGTCTGCATACAGCTACTTTGTTGATCCTTCCTCTTCACCCTGTTTGCTAATGCAGTCTATCACCAGTATGAACAGCAGTGGGCTAATAGTTGAACCTTGGTGTATACCCACTCCCACTGGGAATCCCTCTGTGAACATTGTTCATACTTGAGTCATTAGGTCCTTGTACATAGCTTGCTCTAATTATACTGATGTTTTCAGGATGTTGAACCATTATATAATTGTCTAAATCAGCTTTCCTGGGACCTTGTCATATGCCTTCACCAAATCTAGGAATGCCCAGTTTGAGTCTTTCCTCATCTCTAGCTTCTACTCAGCTATTTATCTCTCTCACTGTAAATATAGGGCCAGTTGTGTTGCATCCTGATCTAAATCCAAACTGCTCACCTCCCATCTTGCTTTCTACTACTCTACATATTAGTTTATGAGTCACCCTCTCCATAAATTTCAGGTAATGTGACATGAGTTTGATACCTCTGTACTGCCCACAGTTGTGAATCTCCCCTTGTTCTTGAACACTGGCTCTAGTATGTTTATTCTCCAGTCATCTGGAATACACTTTTCTCTCCACATTGCTATGAGTACCCTCAGGAACCGTTTTTTTTTCCCTATCTCACCCAGCATCTTTAACATATCTGGTGTGACTTCACCTGAGCCTGCTGCTTTCCTTGACTTCCTGTTTTTTCATGCTGTTCTTACTTTTTCTGTGCTGGGCTCCTCCTCTTCTTTCATTGAAGGCTGTTTCTGTAGCAGTACAGCTGCTGTGGGGTTTTCTTCATTCAGAATCTGCTGGAAGTATTCCTTCCATCTGCCTTTGATGTCCTGTGGACTGGTGAGCAGATTCTTGCATCCCTGATGAAGGGTGTCTGAATATCTTTTTTTATCTTTCTTTGCCTTGCAACCTGATATAGTTTATTTGTACCATCTATTGACTTACTTTCCAGAAGCTGGTAGAGTGCCACTGATGCCCTGTTCTTTGCTATTGCAACTCTTTTTAAGCTCTGTCAGTACTATTGCAGTTATTTATTTTACATTCTAACTCTGTTTGTAGGGAGGGTGCCACATACAGGAGCTCTGGACATTAAAAAAAAAACACTCTGATCAGGCTATAAAACATCTGCCCTTAGGAAGCAACAATGAGCTATGAGTGGGTCTCAGAAATACATAAGACACGCTTTGCACATTTTTAGCTGGAGTACTGGAGTTCTGGTATTTGTTGATAAAAAACTACAACTTTTGGTTTCAAGTAGGGGGTTGAAATCTTTTGTATTGTTTGTGTAAAAAACTGTAATTAGCAGTGGCGGCTGGTGACTTCAAATTAAAGGAGGGCTGCAGGAGACAGCTGAATGGGTGGGGCCAATGGGAAGGTGTGTGACCAACTAGAAAGTGGGGGGAGCTATGCTCAAAACCACAACAACTGGAACTTTAATTAAATACGCTGCCCTGGGTGCCAAACCGTCATTACGAGAGTCCAATCAAGACAAAATGAAGTGTAGAAGAAAAAAATATTTCAATGCATTGGCTACATGACAACTTTTAATATCCAGATGGAAACAGGTTATGAGGCATGAACAAATAAATTACTTTTTAAATACATTACTGGAATGCCAGTCAAAATCAAGTATAAAAAAACAAGCAGCACTCAACTCAAACTCTACTCCTTGCACTGCAGTTCTATTTATAATTTATATTCAGCTTTATAAAATTACCAAGTAACATGCTGAAAGTAGCAATCTCTGTGATACCCCCACTTGTAAAACTGCTTCTTATCCAAAAAAGACCTGCTGCCTGACACAACTATCTACTTGTTTCATGGGGAAGACATGATCAAAGTAAAAAATGAACAGCAAACAAGAAACAAGCTCAAGATAAATTGCTTAAAGGATTCCTGCACAAGTTATGGACCGCACATGATAGATTGACATTCTGTTTAGTTTACGGGTAAAGCCTGCAAAGATGACTGCAAGTCTTCAACAAAAGATGACTGCAAGTCTCCAACAAATGTAATGAGCTTCTGAAAATACCGGAATCCTGTCCTTTTATTACAAATACTGTCATATGCATTTCAATACCCAAGGCTTATACATTATCTAGTTATGTAAATATTCTCTGCATGGCAACAACGAAAAGGCTTTCAATGCTGGTAATTCTTTAACAGTATGCTTATTAAAGCTTACTTGCATCTTACAATCTCCGACAAGCTTACCTGATGGTCATTAAATCATTGCTACTTAAACAGAGCAACAGGGCACTGTGACAGCATGCATTTACTGAATAATAAGAAGCATAAATCAACAGTATACAAATATGACAGAAAACCAGAACATTCTGCAAAATCAAGTACAGATGAAAAGCCATGGTCGTACTTGTGGTCTACCTTGGATGGGGGAATACTCTGCACACTTACACTGCATAACTGCTCCTTGTCTTCCTTGGACACATCCAGAGCCACTACAATGGGGAGTGGGGTGCAACAAGTATGTCACAATTTGAAATGTCTCTGGCTGACAGTGATGGCTCTGACACTCATACCTCTCAACCTCAGAGCAAGAAATCTGGATAAAGTCATACATAGAACTAGAAGTGGGACACAGGCCCAAAAATAAGGACAAATTTTAAATATTGCTCTTATTAACTTAGATAATAGAACAGTAGTAGTTCTTACACTAGTAAAAATTTTCTGAAGGATATGAAATCTGAAACTCAAATGTCTGCCATTATTTTCTAACTTCAGTCTTTAATGACTTGCCACTAATTTGCCAGAAAACCACAATTTTATGAAAAACAGACCAAAAATGTGATGCAAAACTATAAAGTTGCCACACAATACAACTGGGAACCTGTCAAAAAAGGGACACCTTTTTAATATTAACACTGTTAACTTGAGCAGCTAACAAAATAAGAGCATCTACATGCATTTCTGAAATAAAAGTAATCTATAACTCTGATCATTACAGTTATATATAATTGTAAACCCTCCACGTTTTCTTCCAAAATTGCCATTTTGAGGAGGGATTATTAGGGGAGAGCAACATTTTGAGCCAAAATTAGGGACAATTCAGAGGTTTGGATATTCCTAATTCTACAAAGCGATTTGTACGTACCTCTCAACCTCTTAATGCAGGAAATCTGGACAAGGCCAAATATATTGGGGGAACATACAAACACTACTAAAAACTGCTCTTGTATAAACTTAAGACAGTTGATAGAATAACAGGTCTTGCATTAGCATGCATTTTTCTGAAGGTTATGACGTCTGAAACTCAATGTCTGTCATTTAGTGACTTCATTCCTAAATGATTTGCTAGAACACCACAAATTTTATGAGGAACAAACCAAAAATAAGAAGCAAATATCTATTCATTCTGCAAAAATATGGACAACTGAGAGGTATAGTTCAACCGGGGCTGTCTGAGTTTGCTACCCCCCCCTCACAAAATCATGGTTGAATGGAGTCTCCTCCCTGCAGCCATTCCAATGTCCCATTCCTTGGTTATTTTGCCCCATTTACCATAAACACTGTAATGTGCATACTGCTTTACTTCTGCGATGATTTAGATTTCATTTGAAAGTTTTATTTTGCATTTTACAGCACAGACCCTAATAGATATCTGTTAAACAAAGCAATGCAGTCTCACAATGAAAATAGACTTAGCATTAAAGCTTTTTTGCCCTTGAAACTCACATGCATTGAAACAGCATTGAAACCCACATTCAAAGAAAATACATTTTACCAGTGGCAGATAAAGATTAACTTTGGGTTGTTTCCAAAATCATAGGCCCCTTGAACATGAAACATACACATGCTCTTTGATACACCTTCCTGACTGTATTACATTATATTCCTTGTACAATACAGTACAGTTGTTAGAGGACATTTTAAATTTATTGTTTTGAACATTTTTCCAGTAAACAATGAAACAAAATGCATGCACCAATGACAAAACTGCCCAATTCAGAACATTTCCATCATAAAAAGTTATAGTCCACCAGTATCAGTAAATATGCACAATCTCTGAAGTAGTAAAATCCACATTATATAAATCTGTAACTAATAAAGAGGTTGCTGCTAGCAAGCAACTTTATATGTCATTGTTTCATCTACAAATAAAGTGCCTGTTGCCCTTGAAGAATAAATTGCCTATGTTGCATGCATTAAAAAAATAAGCTAGTAATACCACAATAGGGAATGGATGGCAAACTGATAACAGGTTCATAGTTACTAGGTATCTTTGCCAAAAAGGACTGCAGCATCCTCCCCCTTTACAACACAGTACAGTATCAGCAATGCATCTACCTACTGTGGGAGTAGAACCCACAGCCTTCTGCATCAAAAGCAAGTACACTACCTGTTATGCTATCAACATTGCAAGCAGACTTAACATAAGCAGCACTAAACTTTTGTTCCCCTGCAGCTCTCAGCTCCTTGTAAAATCTACTCGACACTCAGCTGTATCTCTGAACTTTGCAGCACAAGAAATTTGGAAAAAGCCAAAATTTATTGGGGGGGGGGGGAGGCCAAAAACCAGGGACACATTTTAAACATTGCTTGTATAATGTTGGAAAGCTGCTAGAATAAAATGCTGTGTTACCACCACACATTTCACTGCCATGTCTTGAACCCAGGGGACACTGTGCAAAACAGTCAGAGAAACATACCACTATGCCAAATCAGCTGAAACAGAGGAAGACAAATTTAAATGGCTACCATTTAGTGAATTCAGTTCTCACCATAGCTGCAACCTCTTAGCAAAAAACACCTGAAAAAAAGCCAGTAATGTGGGAATACAGCTGCCAAACACATTCAGTGAATTCAGTTCTCACCATAGCTCTCAACCTCTTAGCAAA